>NW_025920273.1:0-71977 GCF_902686445.1 Sciurus carolinensis | reverse complement strand
AGTGGCTTTCACTGTGTTGAGGAGAGGTTCAGTGGGAGTACCCTTTGAAGTCTCATATAGGGGAGCTGCTAGGATGGAAAAATTGGGGATCCAGGATCATAAATATCCTGCTAATCCCAAAAAGGAAAGGATTTCTTCTTTGGTGGATGGAGTGGTCATGTCCTGTATTAATGGTTTTCTCTCTACAGTGATGGCTTTAAATCCAGGTGAGAGGCTGACACCTAAGTAAACAACCTGAGGCTGGGAAAGTTGCACTTTTGCTGGAGAAACTCTATAACCCCTGTCAGCCAGAAAGTTTAAAAGCTTAATTGTGTCCCTTTGGGAATCTTCAAGATAGGGGCTACATAGAAGAAGATCATCAACATACTGTAAGAGAAAGGAGGAAATGAATGTGAGAGAAGCAAGATCCTGAGATAATGTTTGGCCAAAGAGATGAGGACTGTCTCAGAAACCCTGTGGGAGAACTGTCCAGGTCAACTGAGAAGAAACTCGAGTGAAAGGGTCAGTCCAAGTAAAAGCAAAGAGATCCTGTGAATCAGGGTGAAGTGGGACAGTAAAAAATACATCCTTTAAATCTAGCACTGAAAAGTATGTGGTGGAAGAAGGGATAGAAGAAAGTAGGGTGTAAGGATTGGATACAATGGGAAAGATGGGGACCACTGCTGAGTTAATGATGTGGAGGTCTTGCACTAGACGGTAAGATCCATTAGGTTTCTTAACAGCCAGGATGGGAGTGTTATAAGGCGAGTTGGCAGGGCACAGGAAGCCTTTCTGCCTTAAATCCTGGATGATTGGTTGAAGTCCTTTAAGACTCCTTTGGGGAAGGGGATATTGGGCCTGGGCTGGGTAGGATGTTGGGTCCTTCAGATGAATGAGTACAGGTGAGCATTTAGCTACAGAGGGTGTATGAGTGTCCCAGACCTTGGGGTCAACCAGGGAGGGAGGAAGGGGATATGAGGACTCTGTTTGAGCTGTATATTTCTGTAGAGTCATAAGGAGAGGAATAGCAGAGGAGTCTTGGCTAAGCGCATGGTGGGTGAGAAGGAAATAGAGGCACCCAATTTGGTTAGGATGTCCCTTCCCAGAAGGGGAATGGGACATGAAGGAATTATTAAAAAGGAATGAGTAAAGCCAATTTGTCCTATATGACAGCTTATTGGAGGGGTTTGTTGGGGATTATATGGTTTTCCCTCTACCCCAACTAAAGGGGATTTGGCAGGGGAAGTGGGTCCCAAAATTCCCGCAGCACTGAGAATGTGGCTCTAGTGTCTACAAGGAAAGGGATCTGCCTGCCTGCCACCGTAAGGGTCACCCGGGGCTCCTGAGTCATGATGGTCGTCGGGTGCAGAAGTCCCGGGCCCCTTCATTCATCCATTGCCAATCCCAGCAAGTCACCGGAGGGAGGGGCCAAGGATGACCTGGCACTTCTCTGAGCACCAGGGCAATCCATTGCCCAATGGCCCAGTTGGTGGCATTTTGGACAAGGACTTGGGGGCTGCCGGGGGTTGGGGCTGGCTCATTCCCAGTGGCCCTCTTGTCTGCACTTGAGGCATGAGCTTGAAGGTTCTGGGAGCTTGGGCGCCCCTAGCGGTGGACAGTTGGGCAGGTCTAGCTGGCTGAAAGGCTTTGGCCAGCATTTGGTATTTTAATTTTTGTTTTTTTTCCTTCCCTTCCATTATAAACCTTGAATGCCACTGCTAGAACCCCTGGCCGTGGGGTAAGGGGCCCCCTATCCAACTACCTCAATTTCATCTTTATGTCAGGGTAACTTTGGGAAAAATAATAAGTCATAAGTAGTTGCTGTCCCTCTGGGGTTTCGGGATCCTGGTTGGTGTACTTAAGCATGGCCTCTGTAAGGTGGCTTAGAAATGCTGACTGGTTTTCATCTTTGTCCTGTATTACTTCCTGAAGTTTATCATAGTTAATGGGTTTAATAGTAGCTTTTCGTAGACCTGCAAGGATGCAAGTTTGAAACCTATTTCGCTGTAGACACCCATCCTCAGTATTATAGTCCCATAGGGGCTCTCTATTTGATACTGCTTCAGCCCCAATGGAATGGGTTGGGGTCGATTGATGAATGCCATCTGCATAATTGCACACCTTTTCCCAGACCCTCCTGCGTTCCTCAGGGGTTAGGGTGTTGGACATGATTATGTAAATGTCATGCCAGGTAAGGTTATAAGACTGGGTAAGGTACTGAAATTCCTTAATGAAGGTTGCAGGGTTGGAGGTGAAAGAACCTAGCTTCTTCTCTATTTGAGACAGATCAGACAGTGAAAAGGGGACATGAACTTTGATTACTCCCTCCGCTCCAGCCACCTCCCATAAAGGGCTAAGATATGTGCATGGGACCGCGTGGTGGGGGAACTTGGTGGGCTGAATGGAGGAGCGGAAGGAGAAACAGAATGAGGCAAAGAAGAAGAATGGACAAGGGCTTCTGCAGTAGGAGGCTTGTAAAGTGATAACTCATTGGCTGGATCAAACTCGGAAGGGAAAGAAGGGTTAAAAGGTGGGGGAGAAGCCAAGAGAACAGGTTCAGGTTTTTGGGGAGAGCAGAGATTAGGTTTAGCCTGAAAGAAAGAAAAAACACGAAGGGGAAAAGTTCCTTTCCATTCACCAGGTTGCCCACATAGGTACTTAATTATAACTAGTACAATTAGGCATATAATTACACCTAGTACAAAGCTAGAATTTAGGGTGTCATAAATAGACCATTCTGACTTACTATCTAAAGGACAATTTAGCTCTGACTCAGGGAATAGGTGAAGGGGTTTGAAATGATTTAATAAGCATCTCAGGGGCGAGTTTGCTGGGCTGGACGTCACAAATCCCATGGTAAGCCGAGACCCACCTGGCTAGTGGATTTGGTGTCCCAAGAACCACAGTGCCAGGCAACGAGGTTAGAACAAAGGTTTGATCGTCACCTGAAACCAATGTTTAACCGGGCAAACAGCTGAGAGAGAGTTTGAAGACCTGGCCAGGATTTTGAGCGAGAGGCAGTGGGAAATAAGAGAGAGAGCTTCAAACCCTGAGAAAGAATCTCAGCACCATAAAATTCAGGAATCCACCCAGCAACTAAGACCAACTATAAAGGCCAAGGAGGTACCCCCACACCTCGGCAGTTGAGCGGCGGGAGCCGTGAGGGGGAAGCCGCGGGGTGGCGAGAGGGAGCCATGGGAATGGCCGCTTCTCAAATAAGGGGGGGCTGTGGCAGGAGCCGCGGGTGGCCGAGATGTGTTTAAGTGGTCAGGGGCCTGCCTAAGGGGAACTCACCAATTTTTGAGTCCGGTATTGTATGCAGAAAACTGGGCATCCAGGTAAATGGAAGGTGAGCCTGTATCTGCGGGCGCAGGAGCCATCGGATGGGATTCCGCTTGCTTAGTCAGCGGAAAAAAACGATACAGGTTTTCAGCACCAGATGTTAGCCAGATGTTAGGGGCAGTTTTGGTTCATCGATAACTCCCAGAAAAACGCTCCGCAGACACAGGACCCACAAGAGGTTGTTCCTGTAGCGGGAGAGAAAGGTGGCTTTATACCTTACACAGCCAAAGGACAAAGTCATCCAGTTGCAAGTTGAACATGTCCCTCCAAGTCATGTGTACACAAATCAAGATATTTTGATTGAGATTGTAGTGTGTGCCATGCTTTTCCTCACATCATAAATATTTACCAAGTCAAAATCCCAACCTGGAAACTGCCTGCCACTTCTGGACCCCAGCCTGCCAGACACTGGGCCACCCACACTCCATGCAGACTCAGTACCTGTGCTGTGGCCCCCCATCTATCAACATGTTTAGAAACTGGTGCAGTCACCTCAGATTATCCCTCAAGGGGAAGCCACCATCCTTAGGTGGGGCAACTCCCATCTTGAGATGCCTACTGGACAGTGGAAGCTGTTTGTCATGTACCTCTTTTGTATCAGCATACTGAAGACTGGGCGGTTTGAATAACAAATGACTGTTGTATTATAGATTTTTTTAAATTTTTTATTTCTTCATTTTTTCTCACTCTATTTTCCTTTTATTTACCTGTTACTTCAGAGTTTCTTTCTCCCTCTTCTCATACTAACAACCAATTTCTTTTCATCCTGCTTTAGCTCTTTCCATGATTTAGTACCCATATATACTCACTTCTTATTCCATCAACAGTTACATTCTACACCTCTCCCCATCCTCTTTGTCCACCATTAGAAATTGTAGATCTCATTTCAAGCCTATTGGCTATGCTGTAGATAATATTCAAACACATTCAGTCTATTTATTACAATACTGTTAATATCTTCATATGGGCTATCTGGTTAAGAGCTGCATATTTTTCATATTGAGTGCTGCTAAAATTGATCTCCCCTTTATAGGAGAGGTATTAGAAACCTGTAGTCACAATAAAGTTACATGGTGGAAACTAAAGTATCTCAGATCCTCAGTGCTAGAGGGGAAGATACAGAAAAAATATGAAAAAACAGGGGAGGAAAGTGTCCCAAACAAACCAAGATGCTATTTTAATAGAATATAATGACAGAATGGCAGTTGAAATGTCAGAAAAGGAAATTAAAATGTACATAATTAAATTGATCAATGAAGCAAATGATAAGAGAGCAAATGCAGGCAATGTATGTTCACTACAATAAACAATTAAAAGAGCAAATGCAGGAAGCAAAAGAACCTTTCAATAAAGAGATAGAAGGGGCTGGAGATATAGTTCAGTTGGTAGAGTGCTTGCAAGGCAAGGTCCTGGGTTCAATTGCCACCACTGCAAAAAAAAAAAAATCCTCTTAAAAAAAGAGAGAGAGAGATAGAGATTCTGAAAAAATACCAAACAGAAATACTTAAAATTAAGGAAACAATAAGCCAAATTAAAAACTCAATAGAAAGCATCACCAACAGAATAGATCATTTGAAAGACAGACTCTCAGAAAATGAAGACAAAATATTTAATCTTGAAAATAAAGTTGGCTAAACTGAGAAGATGGTAAGAAATCATGAATGGAATCTCCAAGAATTATGGAATATTACAAAAAGACCAAATTAATAAATTATTGGAATTGAGGAAGGCATAGAGATACAAACAAAGGACTGAACATTCAGTTCAACTATATAATACTAGAAAATTTCACAAACTTGATAAATAAAAGGGAAAATCAAATACAAGAGGCTTACAGAACCCCAAATGCACAAAATTTTGACAGATTCACACCAAGGCACATCGTAATAAAAATGCCTAAAATACAAAATAAAGATAGAATTGTAAAGGCTGTGAGAGAAAAGCATTGGAATACATATAGGGGGAAATCAAAATGGATATCAGCAGATTTCTCAGCCCAGATCCTAAAAGCTAGAACAGCTGGCAACAATGTATGTCAAGCTCTGAAAGAACATTGAAACCATCCAAGAATCTTATACCCAGCAAAACTAAACTTTAGATTTGATGTTGAAATAAAATACTTCCGAAATAAACAAAAGGTAAAAGAATTTACAAATAAAAAATCTGCACTACAGAACATTCTCAAAAAAATATTCCATGAGGAGGAAATAAAAAATGACAATATAATTCAGCAAAGGCAGTAACTACCCTAAAGGAAAAGCCACTCATAGAAGAAACCAAGTCAAGTTAAAAATTGAAAATAGGTCAAAATGACCAGAAATGCAAATCACATCTCAGTAATAACTCTGAATCTTACTGGCCTTAACTCATTAATTAAAAGACATGAACTGGCAGATTGAAGTAAAAAGATCCAACAGTATGCTGCCTCCAAGAGACTCATCTCATAGAAAAGGACATCCACAGACTAAAGGTAAAAGGATGGGGGAAAACATACCACACACACAGACTCAGTAAAAAGTGGGGATCTCTGTCTTCATATCAGATATAGTGGAATTCAATTCTAACTTAGTCAGAAGGGATAAATAAGAATATTTCATACTGCTTAAGGAAATCATAAACCAGCAAGACAAAATGATTATAAATATTTATGCCCCAAACAATGGTGCATCCATGTACCTCAAAAAAATCCTTCCCAATTCCAGGGAACAAATAGACCACAACACAATAATACTGGGTGACTTTAACACATGGGTCTCAGCACTGAATAGATTCTCCAAACAAAAACTGAAAAAAGAATAGAATTAAATGATACAATGATTTAGAAATAGCAGACATATATAGAGTATTTCATTCATTATCAAGTGAACACAGTTTCTTCTCAGCAGCTCATGGATCCTTCTCCAAAATAGACCATATGCTATGCCACAAAGCAACCATCAGTAAATATAAAAAAAAAATCAGATCATAATGGAATGATTAGAAATTAATGTAAAATACAACAAAACTTAATCCAACTGATTCTCCCAAACTGAATCAGGAGGTCATACACAATTTAAACAAATCAATTTCAAGCACTGAAATAGAAGAAACCATCAAAAAGCTACAAACCAAGAGAAGTCCAGGACCAGATGGATTCTCAGCTGAGTTCTATAAGAACTTTAAAGAACTAATACCAATATTCCTCAAGGTATTCCATGAAATATAAAAGGAGGGAATCCTTCCAAACTCATTGTGTGAAGCAAGTATCACTCTGATACCAAAACCAGACAAAGATAAATCAAGAAAAAAAATTTAGAGTAATATCCCTGATGAATATAGACACAAAAATTCATAACAAAATTCTGGAAACTTGTGCACAAAAACATACTAAAAAGATAGTGCAACTTGATCAAGTTGGGTTTATCCCAGGGATTCAAGTTAGTTCAACATCTGGAAATCAATAAACATAATTCATCACATTAGTAGACTTAAGGTTAAGAATCATAGGGATATCTCAATAGATGCTGGGAGATTTTTTGATAAAATACTGCACCCCTTCATTCTCAAAACACTAGTAAAAATAGAGATAGTAGGGACATACCTCAATATTGTAAAGGTTGTCTATGATAAGCTTATGGCCAACATAATTCTAAATGGAGAAAAACTGAAAACATTCCCTCTAAAAACTGGAAGAAGATAAAGATGCCCTCTTTAACCACTTCTATTCAACATTGTCCTTGAAACACTAGCCAGCACAATCAGACAGATTAAAGAAATTAAAGGGATATAAATAGGAAAAGAATGCAAGCTATCACTATTTGCGAATGACAAGATTCTATATTTAGAAGATCCGAAAAACTCCACCAGAAAACTTCTAGAACTAATAAATGAATTCAGCATAGTAGCAAGATATAAAATCAACATGTATGAATCTAATGCATTTCTATTCATAAGTGATAAATCCTCTAAAAGAGAAATTAGAAAAATCACTCCTCTCAAAGTAACCTCAAAAAAATTACTTGGGAATCAATCTCACAAAAGGGGTGAAAGACCTCTACAATGAAGACCACAGAACCCTAAAGAAATTAATGATAGCCTTAGAAGATAAAAAGATCTCCCATGTGTTTTAATAGGTAGAATTAATATAGTCAAAATGGCCATAGTACCAAAGGCACCAGACAAATTCAATGCAATTCCAATTAAAATCCCAATGATGTTCCTCACAGAAATAGAGAAAGCAATCATGAAATTTATCTGGTAGAATAAGAGACATCAAATAACCAAAGAAATCCTGAGCAGGAAGAGTGAAGCAGAGGGTATCACAATACCAGACCTTAAACTATAATACAGAGGAAGAGCAACAAACAGCATGATACGGGCACCAAAATAGACAGGCAGAAAAATGATACAAAACAGAAAAAAAAGAGACAAACCCACATAAATACAGTTACCTCATACTAGATGAAGGTGCCAAAAACGTACAATGGAGAAAAGGTAGCCTGTTCAAATGGTGCTGGAAAAAAATGGAAATTCATATGCAGTAAAATGAAATCAAACATCTCTCACACCCTGCACAAAACTCAATTCAACATGGATCAAGGACCTAGGAATTAAATCAGAAACTCTGCAACAAATAGCAGAAAAAGTAGTCCCAAATCTTTATCGTGTTGTCTTAGGACCAGACTTCCTGAACAAGACTCCTAAAGCACAGGAAATAAAAGCAAGGATCAATAAATGGGATGGATTCAAACTATAAAGCTTTTTATCATCAAAGGAAACAATCAAGAAACTGAAAAGAGAGCCTACAGAGTGGGGAAAAGTCTTTTCCACACACTTCAGAAAGAGCACTAAGCTTCAAAATGTATAAAGCACTTACAGAACTTTACACCAAAAATACAAAGAACCCAAATGGGCCAAGGAACTGGGCAAACACTTCACAGAGGAAGATATATGGGCAATTAACAAACATATGAAAAAGTGTTCAACATACCCAGTAATTAGAGAAGTGCAAATTAAAACCACCCTAAGATTTTATCTTACTCCAGTTTGAATGGCTACTGTCAAGAACACAAGCAATAAAAGGTGTTGGCATGGATGTGGAGAAAAAAGGCACACTCATACATTGCTAGTGGTGTTGAAAATTGGTGCAGTCACTCTGGAAAGCAGTGTACAGATTCCTCAAAAAACGTGAAATAGACCCACCTTTTGACCCAGTTATCCCACTCCTTGATTTATACCCAAAGGATTTAAAATCAGCAAACTACATTAACTCAGCCACATCCATGTTTATAGCAGCTCAATTCACAATAGCTAGATTATGGAACCAAATTAGATGTCCTTCAACAGATGAAAGAATAAAGAAACTTTGATACGTATACACAATGGAATATTATTCAACCATAAAGAAGAATAAAATTATGGCATTTGCAGGCAAATGAATGGAATTGGAGAATATCATGCTAAGTAACATAAGCCAATCCCAAAAACCAAGGCCAAAATATTTCTCTGTTAAGTGGATGATAATACATAATGGGGGTGATGGATGGGGGATAAGAGAAGAATGGAGGAACTTTGAATTATGTAGAGGGAAATGAGAAGGGGTAGGGGGAAGGGTTATAAAAAATGGGAATGAGACAGACATGGTTACCCTATGTATATGTATGATTTCATGAATCTTTATCATGCACAATCATAGAAATGTAAAGTTGTACCATATTTGTGTACAATTAATCAAAATTAATCACAGTCTGAAAAGTAAAAAAAATATAAAATAAATAAATAAAAATGAAAAGAACAAGAAATATATCAAATCCAAAAAAAAAAAAATCCCAATGTTACCTCACTTGAACTCTTACACTCACATAGTATCATAACTGTGACCTAAGAAACTCACATAATGCCCTCACTCTGGCCTCTGACACTCACATAATATACAGAGTTGGCCTCTGACAGTCACTTAATATCCTCACTTAGCCTCTGACACTCACAAAATGTCCTTGCTGTAGTAAATGACTCTGCCATAATACCCTTACCATGACTGAGGACATTCACATAATACCCTCATGTGGCCACTGGCTTTCACATACAATCCTCAGTACGACCTGTGACCTGTAGTTTTAACATTGTATCTTTACTTTCCCACTTGAAACTAAAGTAGTAGATGCTGTATGGCTTTTAATATTAACATATTAAAATTAAACTAATATTAAAATTGTCCGGGAAGTTTCAAGATGGCGGACTAGAGGGTGGCTGCATTTCATGTTGCTCCAGGATGCAGGATTCAAAAGAGGAGATAGTGAGAGACTTGGGACCAACTCAAAGCCGCCGGGTGGGTGAGTCTCTCCCGTTGGGGAGGCGTCCTGGATGGGGTGGTAGCCCCAGAATGCAGGGAACTTTGTGAAGTAGAATTTCCTGATGAGATACCCCTCCCCCACTGGAGCGGTAAACACGGACAACTGGGATTATAGTAGAGGAGGCAGCTCAGCACAGCGCTTGGACTTGGAGCAACCACTGGGGCTCCGGGCAGCTGCCTGAGGAGGAGCTGCGTGGCGAGCTGTTTGGACTCAGAGCGATCGCTTCTGAACACCGGGGGGTTGCCCGGAAGAAAAGGAAGAGCGCGGCGGGTCACTTGGTCTAGGAGTGACAGCATCAGAGGTACAGGCGGTTGCCAGAGGAGGAGGTGAGTGGTGAGTTGTTTGGACTCAAAGCGACCGCTCCTGAACACCGGTGACCTGCCTGGAGGAGGAGCTCGGTGAGTTTCTTGGTTACCGAGCGACCGCTCCTGAACACCCAGGGGGCTACCCCAAGGAGGAGGAGGAACAGGGCGGGTCACTTGGACTCGGAGTGACTGCCTAGGGCTACTGGCGGTTGGCGGGAGGATGAGACGTGAAGTGAGTTGCTTGGATTCCTAGTGACTGTGTTGGAACATGGGGCAGCTGTCCAGAGGAAGAGGTGCGTGGCGGGTCTCTGGGTCTTGGAGCTATTGTACAGGGCTCCAGGTGGCTGCTCAGAGGAGGGGCCACATAGCCAGGTGATTAGGTGCAGAACAGGGTCCCAGGACCTAGTCGGCTTCTTGGTGGAGGAGCCGCACCGAGACACACTTTCGGGGGGAGTGAAGTTTCCAGGACTGCGGGCAGATTCTCTGAGGAGAGGCAGCCTAAAGAGACTCATCTATGAAGGGTGAGGCTCCCAGGCCCAGGAGGTAGGTCCGAGCCCCTGGGAACGTTGCAGAGGAAGACAGTCCAGCCCAGACAGTAGTTGTAGATTGAGGGGAACCTCTAAGAGGGGAACTGACCAGCGAGACCTCCCCACTGGGTGAGTCTTCCCTGCCGGGTGAGGTTTTCCCACAAGGATGGTAAAACCAGAGACACAGGAACAAACGGGCCATGCCTCAGCCCACAGCCTAGTTCCCCTTTGGATGACCATTGGTCAACAAGTGGAGGCACCTCTGCCCACTAGCAGGGAATATACCCCACCTGAAGGTCACCAACCCTAGAGGCAGCTTTCTTGTGGAGCACCACATTATCAACTTCCTCCAAGACTGCAGGCTACTGAAGGATAAGAGGGGATATACTACCAATCTTCATGGATATTATAAGTCAGTAGAGGAAATCTGCAATATCTTAGTGACCCACTGATTCCTGAACAATATGAGAAAACAAGGGAAGAAAATGCCCCAAACAAATCTAGATGTTACATCAATAAAATCCAAAAACAGCATGGCAGAAGAAATGACAGAAAGGGAGTTCAGAATGTACATAATTAAAATGATCAGGGAAGCAAACAATGAGATGAAAGAGCAAATGCAGACATTGAATGATGAGATGAAAGAGCAAATGCAGGCATTGAATGATCACACCAATCGACAGTTAAAAGAGCAAATACAGGAAGCAAAAGGTCATTTCAATAAAGAGTTAGAGATATTGAAAAAAAACCAAGCAGAAATACTTGAAATGAAGGAAACAATAAACCAAATTAAGTACTCCATAGAAAGCATAACCAATAGGATAGAACACCTGGAAGACAGAACCTCAGATATTGAAGACAAAATATTTAACCTTGAAGCAAAGTGGAACAACCAGAGAAGATGGTAGGAAATCATGAACAGAATCTCCAAGAACTATGGGATATCATGAAAAGGCCAAATTTGAGAATTATTGGGGTTGAGGAAAGCTTAGAGAAACAAACCAAAGGAATGAACAATCTATTCAATGAAATAATATCAGAAAATTTCCCAAATCTGAAGAATGAAATGGAAAATCAAGTTCAAGAGGCTTATAGGACACCAAATACAAAAAATTACAACAGACCCACACCAAGGCACATTATAATGAAAATACCTAACATACAAAATAAAGACAGAATTTTAAAGGCTGTGAGAGAAAAGAACCAAATTACATTCAGGGGGAAACCAATACGGATATCAGCAGATTTTTCAATCCAGACCCTAAAAGCTAGAAGGGTCTGGAACAACATTTTTCAAGCTCTGAAAGAAAATGGATGCCAACCAAGAATCTTATACCCAGCAAAACTTACCTTCAAATTTGACGATGAAATAAAATCATTCCATGATAAACAAAAGCTGAAAGAATTTACAAAATGAAAGGCAGCATTACAGAACATTCTCAGCAAAATATTCCATGAGGAAGAGATAAAAAACAAAGAAACAAATCAGCAAAGGGAGGAATTATCCTAAAGGAACTGTCAAATAAAGGAAAAACCAAGTTGTGTCAAAAAAATAAAAAATAAATAAAATTTTAAAAATGAACCAAATGACCGGGAATACATATCATATCTCAATAATAACCCTGAATGTTAATGGCCTGAATTCTTCAATGAAAAGACATAGACTGGCAGATTGGATTAAAAAGAAAGATCCAACAATTTGTTGCCTGCAAGAGACACACCTCATCCAAAGAGATACCCATAGACTAAAGGTGAAAGGATAGAGAAAAATATACCATGCGCATGGACACAGTAAAAAAGCTGGAGCATCCATCCTCATTTCAGATAATGTGGACTTCAAGCCAAAGTTAGTCAGAAGGAATAAAGAAGGACATTTCATACTGCTTAAGGGAAGCATAAATCAGCAAGATATAACAATCATAAACATCTATGCCCCAAACAGTGGCTCATCCATGTATGTCAAACAATTCCTTCTCAATTTTAGAAACCAAATAGACCATAACACAATAATACTAGGTGATTTTAACACGCCTCTCTCACCAATGGACAGATCTTCCAATAAAAATTGAACAAAGAAACCATAGATCTCAATAACACAATCAATCATTTAGACTTAACAGACATTTATAGAATATACCATCCAACCAAGAGCGAATACACTTTCTTCTCAGCAGCACATGGATCCTTCTCTAAAATAGACCGTATATTATGCCACAAAGCTAATGTTAGCAAATACAAGAAGATAGAGACACTACCTTGCATTCTATGAGATCATAATGGGTTGAAGTTAGAAATAAATGAAAGAGTAAAAAACAGAAACTACTCCAACACCTGGAGATTAAACAATATGCTGTTATATGATGAATGGATAATAGAAGATATTAGGAAGGAAATTAAAAAAAATTCTTAGAGGTAAATAAGAACAAAGAAACATCATATCAAAATCTCTGGGACACTATGAAAGCAGTACTTAGAGGAAAACTTATTTCATGGAGCGCATTTAATAAAAGAAGTAAAACTCAACAAATAAACGACCTAACACTACAGCTCAAAGCCCTAGAAAAAGAAGAACAGACCAACACCAAAAGTAGTAGAAGTCAGAAAATAGTTAAACTCAGAGCTGAAATCAACCAAATTGAAACAAAAAAAACAATACAAAAAATTGACAAAATAAATAGTTGATTCTTCAAAAAAATAAACAAAATTGATAAACCTTTAGCCACACTAACAAAGAGAAGGAGAGAGAAAACCCAAATCACTAAAATTCGGAATGAACAAGGAAATATCACAACAGACACGACTGAAATACAAAACATAACTAGAAGCTATTTTGAAAATATATACTCCAAAAAAATAGAAAATGTCTTTTTTTTCACCATTTCTTTAGTTTTAATCACAACCTAGTATAAAAAGAAAAATACTGCTATCCAGAACACATTTTTTAGGAAGAGGCAAAACAGGGAAGAACCAAAATAAACACGGAATTTTCAGGTGTTCAAGATAACAGTGAGAGCATTTTTTGGCATCAAGCCAAGTATATGGCTGCCTAATGTAGATGGTGCCAAAATGGTCTCCAGAGGGAAAAGGAAGAGCAGTTGCTGTTCCTTCAAGGTGAAAGTGGGAGTTACTGAACAGAGAGGCAGAGGGATGGGGACAGCCACTGCATCTTCCCCCAAAGATTTAAAAAAAAAAAAAGGCAGAATTTTGCTCTCTTACATCCAAGCAGCTCAGAGCACTTGGTCTTCATTCACATTTTGTGAGGAAAATGGCAAGAGGACAGCCACCCCAGTCCATCAGCTGACCCCCAGGACCAGGGCCAAGCTCCTTCTAAGCACTTGTAAGAGGCTTTCACTTGTAAGATGGTAAAGTTATGGTTTTGTGAAGCATAGTTACTAAGTCAGAGTTGCCCTGAAAGATAGGAAATCAACTCATTGCTTTTCCTAAATTCAGGTATGCTTGACTTTGATAATTTGGACTCCCTGAAATCTTGAGGGTCTTTAAAGCTTTTTTTTTTCCCTTCTTTTTGAGTTCTTTCCAATGATTCATATAGAATTTAGTCAGAGATGGCAGCTTAGGAAATTTTTAAGTTTTATAATACTCATAGCAGGGAAACCAAATCTGTTATCTCAACAAAGAGTCGGCTTCTGCTGCTATCAGCCCTCCACTCTGCTGGGCTCTGGCGGAGCTCTCAGTCAGGCTCCGCCCCTCCCTACACCAGTCACAGGTGGTACTTAGGCATCAGCTGTTTTAAACACCCCTCTGCTTCTGACGGACAACCAGAAGCCCAGCTCTCTCAAGGTTCCTGCCTCCATCTTTTCAGTTTGCTCAGTGCATACAAAAGAAACAACTGGATTCCCAGAGAAGAGGCAGAGACTAAATAGGCAGGGTTACCCTAGTTCTCAACTTTCTCTTGTCTGACAATGGGGGGGGGCATCTATCTCTACCCTAAACTCTGGGTTGCTGAGGTGTCAGTGCTATTTAAAGAATCATTTCATGTCACTGTCAGGGAAGGAATGAGACAGCTGCAGAGAGCTTCCCAGAATCTCACTGTTGGAGAGGTAGTGAAGAATTCATGAAAGACTTGATGGGAGGAGAACTAAATACTGAATAAGCAGATCAGAAACAGAACTGCTCTCAGCCTCTTGCTTCCAACAGAGGAAAAAACACAAAACAGGAAGACACACTGATGTGTATCAAACACTCCTCCCCACCCTCAGGATACACATACATTGCCACAAATAGTGCAATTTTAGCAGCAGGAAACAAGAAGGAATGTGGGGATTATCAGCCTCCCTCTCCTGCAGTTTTATCCGGGTGCTCTCTCCCTCGACAGCACAGATCTGCCTGGCTGCCAAGTGAAAGGCAGGACCAGGGGAAGAAGGCTGTGCATGTACACCTGCCCCTTGGCCTCTGGAGATGCCTGGAGAGCTCAGCAAACATGCCTCTCCCACTGCTGTGGCAGACACTGCAGGAAGAAGGGCTGGCTGCTGGGCCTGTCCGTGGCTCAATGGCAGCATTCTAGAAAGGCAGGGCCCACTGGGGGAGAAAACACAGGAACCAGGCATGAGCCGGGGCTGGGTTTTCCAGCTGACACTGAGCCTTTGCTGCTGAGGCTGTTGTTCCTACAAGACCTTGTTCTATTGGCAACAGAGAAGGAAAGAGAAAAAAACCAACATCCATGTGAACATCCTCACAGGCCCAGCCCTCTCTCATCTGTCTGACTCAAAGAGCCAGAGAGAGAGAGACAGTGGGCATGCAGGCCTTTCACCAGGCTTTCCACCAGGCCCTCTGAACCCATCCCTCCCATCCCATCCTGTGATCTTGCTGGTGGTCACTAAGAAATATAATCTCCAAATAGCTCCGCATCCATTTATCCTGTGTGGGCTGAATACAGTGTTCCCAGGAGAGATGCTATCAGCACTTAAGAATATGAGTTGAGGGGGCAGGGAGAATGGATTTGTTTTCCAGGAACCAGGGTCAAAAGCTGGTTCCAACAGCCTCATCCCAAGAAACCTTAAATACTCTCTCAGCACTCACTCTGCAAAGTTCAGCTTGCAAACATGCAGTCATAGCTCTTCTGTGATATTCAACTAAAAGGCAACACCTTGATTAGGTAGACAGGCTCCAAGGACAAGAGCAAAACAGAAGGCGTGAACAAGAGAGGAAAAGACACTGAACAGGAGAGGCAAAAGGAAACCTGGGCCAAAATGCACAACACCCAAGTTGTCTCAGCAACTCAGACCAGCACTGTACTGCCTCAATTTATTCCAGAAAAAAAAGTCTGGAGCAAGGTGAGAAGTAGGGAGCACAGTGTTTGGTAACAAAAATAAAAAGGGTTGGGTGAGAAAATAGGAGATCGGAGATGTCACTCTAATCAGCATGAAGTGACCAGGAAGGTGACCAGCAAGACAGGAGGCACCTAGGGACCCTGTGAGGCACCAGCCATGTAGCCAGCTGTCTCCATTGGTGACTCCAGTGCCTGACCGCCCAACCCCTGCTCTGGCCTTCACTGCCCTAGGTCTGCAGCAACATTTCCAGCTCAGACAATGAGCAATAGAGAGTGTATCCCAATTTGTCTATTTCTCCAGGAGTGAGCTCTGCAAATAAGTTCACCTTGGGGTTTAGGGCACTGGGCAGGACTCCTGCCTCTAAGTAGCTGATGAGTCCCCTCAGAGCCTGCAGGAAATGGTCAGCTAGCATATCTGGAGACCAGTCAGCCTCCTCCTGGGCCAAGTGGAGGATGACATTGGTTAGCTGGCTGACAGTGAGGGAGCCCAGAGCTGGAGTGGACTTGCATATGGCCTTGAGTATCTTGAGGCACAGCGATTGGCAGCCTGATTCAGCCTGGTCCAAAGCCTGCAGACCTGCTGTCTTGGCAGGACGCAAACTCAGCCGCTACAGGTTGTCATACTGGGCTAGCTGGTGTGGTCTGGCCACCAAAACTGTGTCACCAAGGGTCAACGATGGTAGGAAGTCAATGACAAGATGTTTGTCCCGCTCATACTGCACTTCAAGTGTCAGGGCCTCTGGAGGTGGAGCTGGCCAGATCACATAGTCCAAGAGGGACCCTATGGCCAGCCAGTTAATAGAGCCAGCCACTACCTTCTCAAAAGTGTCTGCTACTGTCTTTGGGGAGAGGTAGCCCCCGACGACAAAGCAGTCCCAGTAACTGCTGCCACGAGGAAAGTACTCTGAGTTCTCACGATGAACCAGGAAGAAGCCAGGGACATTCATGATCGTGTCCTCTTCAGGGATGCATGACCACAGGTTCTGCTCCAGCACAAGGGGCATGATAAGTTGGATGTGGTCAGCACTCACCACCTGCAGGTCATCATAGAGGCTGCCACTCAGATACATGTCCTGAAGTGGCATGTCAGGCAACTTGGCCCGTAGGAAGCTCCGGAGCTCAGCACAAATGTCCACGGCAGCTTGCTTGGCCTGAGACTGCTCTCCAGCAGGGATGGCTGCCCAGTTCCAGTAGTAAGAAGTTTCTCCTGCACGATGCCCAGATGTGTGCGCTCAAGAAATGTCTGTGCAACCAAGGAGTAGGGCTCAATCCAGAGGCAGTTCCAACAGGGTACAAGCTTTTCTCACCTGCCGGGGTCCAGCCCTAGCAGGAGTCCATGGGTTCCACACCGGTAAACGGGGCGTGGGGAGACAGCGTCGGTGATGGATGGAGAATGAAAGACACAGACTCTAGTTCTGGTGCAATCAATCCCACTTTATTCTGGGGAGGGCTGGGTTTATATACATTTTTCTTCAGGCTATAATGGCAGTCTTGTGGTTAATATTAAAGAAGTTTCCAAAGCATAGGCAGAAAACAACAACCTTACAGATCATCCTTACCTAATCACAATTGTTTTAAGAATATCTAACTACATTGATGAGCTAATACAATGTTTATTTCCTTAATATCTAAACTCTATGTGACCTAAGACTATTCTTATTATTCTCGCGGTTAAAATGATAGACAAGTAATCTCATGTGACCATTTCTATTAGGTCCCTCTGGTTAATATCTAAATTGCTGAGTTAAGGGTTACAGGAGGGCAGCGGTCCCAATGGTAATTGTGTGCCAACGTTTATTATAGGGGTGACATATTCTTTGTAGGAAGGAAGGAATGTTATGAAACCTTATTCTCTTACCTCAACATCACACATGAACAAAACCATCGTTAAAATTTAACCAGCCTGTTGGAGACAAAGGCAGATCTTACAACTATTTTCTCCAGAGGCTTTCAGGGACTCATTGCACGGTTGTAAAATTATTTTTAATTTTGTTAATGGTAAAGACCCATTGCTTTTCAGATTGTAGGTAATATTTTCTGGAATTTTTGTTGTATTCCCTTCATCCCCTTAAGTAATCCATTCAGACTGAAATGAGTAATATATTATCAGAAAAACACAGCAGAGAAAACACCATGCTCTGGAGCAAAACATCCGGCAATTCCTTTTAGGATGAGCCTTTGCAATCATCCTCCAGAGGATCTTTGTCAAGCACTGGATGGAATTCTGGATGCCCCCGCACTCACCTGTGTCAAAGGCCAAAGAGTCTGTGGGAAGGGTCTTCAGGGACTGGCTCAGGCCTGTCTTAATGTCCCTGTTCAGCAGTCGGGGGGAGCCCATCCAGTTTGGTTCTTCCCATTTCCTTTTCCCTGAATGACTCAGGCGAGTGGGGCTGGTTGGGGCACTGATCGCCCATCATACATCCGCTTAACCGCCAGTGTGGCAATGCCCAGCATGGCTGCTCCACCCACCCCCAGCACCAGCCGGGCATTGGAGAGCACAAAATCAATGGCTGTGCCAATGCCATTGTCATCCTTCTTGCCTTTGCGCTCAACAGCGCCTGCCATTGCTCACCTGCGGAGTCTTAGTGCATCTCTGAGGAGGGGCTGAAAGGGAGCAGGAATGTCTGCAGAAGGCACCTTTGTTCTCTTTCCCTTGAAATTAGGGTGGGAGGGGAAAGGGGAGGATCCTAAATAAGTCCCCCTAGTTTGCTGTGGAGGAAGACAAGGCCCTTCTCCAGCTGCTTCTCTCGGGCCTCAGGATCCTCCAGCTTCTGATTTTTCCGGAACTCATGGTGGATGGAGGCAAAGTAGAAGTCTCGATCAGTGTATTGAAGCTCTCGGCCCTGGCGCAGCAGAGCCTGATAGAGACTCAGCACCGCTTCTCGGCTCCATGGGGCCACAGGGGACTGTTAGGGGCTGGGTGTCACGCTCGCGGGCCTGCGCTACCACTCCTCAGGACTCACCGCTGGCCCGGCACCTCTCTCAGGGTCACCCACCAACATGGCCCCTTTACTTCCAGGATGCGACCCCGCTCACCGAGCCGAGGGCAGAACTAATAGAAAATTTCGAAGACATCAACAGGTTTCTAGAGACATGAATTGCCTAAACTGAACGAGGAGGACATACACAATTTAAATAGACCAATTTCAAGTAATGAAATAAAAGAAGTCATCAAAAGTCTACCAACAAAGAAAAGTCCAGGACCAGATGGGCTCTCAGCTGAGTTCTACAAAACCTTTAAAGAGCTCATTCCAATACTTCTCAAAGTATTCCATAAAACAGAAGAGGAGGGAACCCTCCCAAACTCATTCTATGAAGCCAATATCACCCTGATACCTAAACCAGACAGAGACACATTGAGGAAATAAAATTTCAGACCAATATCCTTAATGAACATTGACACAAAAATTCTCAACAAAATTTTAGCAAATTGCAAACAAAAACATTAAAAAGATAGTGCACCATGATCAAGTGGGTTTCATCCCATGGATGCAAGGTTGGTTCAACATCAGGAAATCAATAAATGTAATTCACCATATCAATAGACTTAAAGTCAAGAATCACATGATTATTTCAATAGATGCAGAAAAAGCATTTGATAAAATACAGTACCCCTTCATGCTCAAAACACTAGAAAAAATAGGGATAGTGGGAACATTCCTTAGCATTGTAAAGGCCATCTATGCTAAGCCCATGGTCCAATATCATTCTGAATGGTGAAAAACTGAAAGCATTCACCCTAAAAACTGGAACAAGGCAGGGATTTCCTCTTTCACCACTTCTTTTCTATATCATCCTTGAAACTCTAGCCAGAACAATTAGACAGACCAAAGAAATTAAAGGGATACGAACAGAAAAAGAAGAACTCAAACTATCCCTATTTGCTGATGATATGATTATATACTTAGAGGAACCAGGAAATTCCACCAGAAAACTTTTAGATCTCATAAGTGAATTCAGTAAAGTAGCGGGATATAAGATCAATGCACATAAATCTAAGGCATTTTTATACATAAGTGATGAATCTTCAGAAAGAGAAATTAGGAAAACTACCCCATTCACAATAGCATCGAAAAAAAATAAAATACTTGGGAATCTATCTCACAAAAGAGGTGACAGACCTCCACAATAACTACAGAACACTAAAGAAAGAAATTAAAGAAAACCTTAGAAGATGGAAAGATCTCCCATGTTCTTGGATAGGAAGAATTAATATTGTCAAAATGGCCATACTACCAAAAGTGCTATACAGATTCAATGCAATTCCAATTAAAATCCCAATGATGTACCATACAGAAATAGAGAAAGCAATTATGAAATTCATCTGGAAGAATAAAAAACCCAGAATAGCTAAAGCAATCCTTGGCAGAAAGAGTGAAGCAGGGGGTATCGCAATACCAGATCTTCAACTCTACTACAAAGCAATAGTAACAAAAGCGGCATGGTATTGGTACCAAATAGAAAGGTGGATCAATGGTACAGAATAGAGGACATGGACACAAACCCAAATAAATACAATTTTCTCATACTAGACAAAGGGGCCAAAAATATGCAATGCAGAAAAGATAGCCTCTTCAACAAATGGTGCTGGGAGAATTGGAAATCCATATGCAACAGAATGAAACTAAACCCATATCTCTCACCATGCACAAAACTAAACTCAAAATGGATTAAGGATCTCAGAATCAGACCAGAGACCTTGCATCTTATAGAAGAAAAAGTAGGTCCAGAGCTTCAACTTGTCAGCTTAGGACCAGACTTCCTCAACAGGACTCCCATAGCACAAGAAATAAAAGCAAGAATCAATAACTGGGATAGATTCAAACTAAAAAGCTTTCTCTCAGCAAAGGAAACTATCAGCAATGTGAAGAAAGAGCCTACAGAGTGGGAGAAAATCTTTGCCAATCATACTTCAGATAGAGCACTAATCTCCAGAATCTATAAAGAACTCAAAAAACGCTACACCAAGAATGCAAATAATCCAATCGACAAATGGGCTAAGGAAATGAATAGACACTTCACAGAAGAAGATCTACAAGCAATCAACAAACATATGGAAAAATGTTCAACATCTCTCGTAATAAGAGAAATGCAAATCAAAACCACCCTAAGATTCCATCTCACCCCAATTAGAATGGCGATTATCAAGAATAAAAGCAACAACAGGTGTTGGTGAGGATGTGGGGAGAAAGGTACACTCATACATTGCTGGTGGGGCTGCAAATTAGTGCAGCCACTCTGGAAAGCAGTGTGGAGACTCCTTATAAAACTTGGAATGGAACCACCATTTGACCTAGCTATCCCACTCCTTGGCCTATACCCAAAGGACTTAAAATCAGCATATTATAGAGATACAGCCACATCAATGTTCATAGCTGCACAGTTCACAATAGCCAGATTGTGGAACCAACCTAGATGTCCTTCAATTGATGAATGGATAAAGAAACTGTGGTACATATATGCAATGGAATATTACTCAGCCATAAGAATGATAAAATTATGGCATTTGCAGGCAAATGGATGAAATTGGAGAATATCATGCTAAGTGAGATAAGCCAATCTCAAAAAACCAAAGGACAAATGATATGGCTAATAAGTGGATGATGACACATAATGGGGGGTGGGAGGGGTTAGTGTGAGGGTTAGAGTTAGGGTTAGGGAGGGGGGCAAGAATGGAGGAAGGAAGGACTATATAGAGGGAAAAGAGAGGTGGGAGGGGTGGGGGGGAAGGGAAAAGTAACAGAATGAATCAAACAACATTACCCTATGTAAATTTATGATTACACAAATGGTATGCCTTTACGCCATGTGCAAACAGAGAAACAACATGTATCCCATTTGTTTACAATAAAAAAAAATTGTCTTGTGGTCTTTCAATACTGATGTTTTATCCATACTAAACCATCCCAAATGCTATAATTGCTGCCCTGTGACTGTTCCTGATAATATGCTGTGCATACTATCACACCAAAATCTAATAGAATTAAAGCCCTGACCTGGGGCCTTTAATATGAATATAATAAATACATGCCCTTTTAAACTAATAACTTCCATGTGGTCTTTATTACTAAAGATATATTCTTACTAAGCCATGTTAAATTATTGAAATACATTCCCTGTGTCCTTTAATATATTATAGTATCCATAGTGCTGTCCCATATTCTTTTTTTTTCTTTTTTTTTTATTTTTTGTGGTACTAGGTATCCAACCCAGGGCCTTGTGCTTCCCATATTTTTTTACAGATATATGCATACAATAGCATGGAAAACAGATAGCTGAACTGTTCTGTGGCCTTTAATATTAATATAGTTTGCCTATTACAGTATCAGAAATGGATACCAGAGTCATTCAGAGGATATGAATACTAATATGATATAAAATCCAATTGATTATGCAGTTGTGCTGTGGCCTTTAAATCTAATATGCTATCCCTAGCCTAGCATCTAAAACTAATATACTAGCTCCCTTGTATTTTATAATACTAATATGACACCCATCTTATGGCCTCTAAAACCAATGAAATACATGTCCTCTCACCTGCCCCCTGAACAAAGCCTGCTATTCTTGTCTATTTGCCCATGACTTTTGGATCCTTTCTCAAAATGGATGTATCTTTTTCTTTCCCATCCTCTCCAAGGGAGCACATACCCTTTCCCATTTCCACCTTGGTGCCACATGATGCTAAGAAATATACTGCCGTTGCCTTCCTATCTCAGTTAATTTTGTTACAGATTGCAGCAAGGTGATTCGTGGCCTGCCTGATGTGGTGACCATAATGGTAGGCAATGTGAGAGCAGGCTGCCACATGAAGAGCTGAGGCAGTATGCAGTCATGCAGGGGGCATGTGAGCCCATGCCTCATGGCAAGCACGGGAGCACAAGAGACAGAAGGATGCATCAGGGCTCAGACCACAGGTCACTGTGATCTCCCTCCACCGTGCTGCCTGCTTCTCTCTGGTCATTGTGATCCTCCTTACAATGTCAGAGGATGGAGTGGCCTCATATTCTGGACATAACTCAGGGGTGGAGTGCCTGCCTCATATATGCATGTCTTGGTGTTCAATCCTCAGCACTGCAATATCAAAATCAAAATCAAGAAAAATGCTCAGTATTCTGAATCCTCAAACAGCACCTCTGAGATCACAGAAGACATTTGTCACTCATTCACCTGCTCTTTTTATCCCTCAGGGCCCATGAGGACAGATGCCCCTGGTTTGAGGACACTCAGAAATAGCTGAGAAAGAGGAAGGTGGATCCACATGCCCATACTCCTCCCTTTTAACGTGAAAGCCCCCTTTAGTGTGAGCAGTCATGACTTTTATGTAACATATGAAAGAAATTCTTCACTCTTCTCAGGGTCATTTTGGAATATATAATGAGAAATCACTTATTAAAAATTTAATGTTTGCCTATCGATATAATTATTGATATCTAATTGGTATTTCTCTGGTTGCTCCAGTGATTCTTATTAATTGTTACAGGGACATAGATACTTGTTAGAATTTTATTAGGTCAAAATACAAAAATTTAGAGACCTTCCCTTTAGCAATTAATAAAGGCCCAGAGAGCCCCTGAAATGGAATAACCATGGCTATCATATAAAGAAGTAATTGAGAAATAGCAATTGCTTTACCATATGCTGAAAATGTTTTAAACAAGCATCAAGAATGCTTTTGCTTCATACAGTTTGCTAGCTATCAGACAATATATTCTCTGGATTTGTAAGAAGAAATGATAAGAGATTCATGTCTTAAAAACAGGGAATGTAGAAACAGGTTTATATATTTGCTGTGAAATAGAAAGCTTAACTACACACATATTCTTTACTGACTTAGGCATGGCTTATGGCTGGAAATAAAGACCTCCTGTAGTTTCTGGGTGAGCTGCCATGAACTGAGCACTCCTTGCCCCTGCTATTTGACAGTGAATGGGAAAGACTGTCAGAGCAGTGTATGAGGAACCTCCAGGGTGTGTAGGCAGGGCTCTCTGAGGTTTACAAGTAGCACTCTCTGAGGTGTAAGGAGGACTCTCTGAGGTTTATAGGGAGTGCTGCCTGAGATATGTAGGGGGAAATCTCTGAGGTGTATAGCATGGGCACTCTGACACATATAGGGAAGACTCAATGAGGTTAATGGTGAGGGTACTGTGAAGTGAGTAGAGAGGGTTATCTGAGTTGTATAAAAAAGGGTCTCTGAGGTGTGTAGGGAGGATTCTCTTATGTAGGGAGAAATTTCTGAGCTGTATAAAGAGGGCTCCATGAGGTGTGTAGAAATGACTGAGTTATGGGGGGAGGTATTTTTGAAGTGTATAGTTTAGTTGTGTTGGAGGGCTCCCTCAAATGTTTAGGAAAGGCTTTCTTAAGTGTGTATAGTAGGGTCTCTGAGATGTGTAGGGAGGGTTTTCCAAGGTGTGTAGAAGCGTTCTCTGAGTTATGTAGGAAGGTACTTGTCAGGGTCTTAAGCTCCCTTGCTCTTCTTGTCTAGCAGCAAGGGAAGGGGGCACTCCCCAACAAGGCCAGACCAGGATAGGTAGGGCTGACTGACTGCCTGCACCCAGCCCTCCAGGCAGAGGACAATCAGAGCATCAGGGAGACCAGTCACAGCAGGAACTCACACACACTTTTATGTAGGGTGGGGGCTAGGTGAGAACCAATCAGCTTAAAGGTCAGCAAGGCATGGGGGGTTCACGCAGGTGAAAGTCCCATAGCACTATATGTCAAGCACGAGCTGATCATATTTGGGGAACTGTTAACCAATCCCTGACAGTGGTCTGATTTATTATCATTAACTATTGAAACCGCCTTTGAGGCCTTAATCTTGCTCATCCACCAGGGAGTAAGGAGTCAGCCTGAGTTAGTTAACGTGTCATTAGTCCCAACAGGCACTCTGAGGTAAGTAAGGAGAGTGGACTGAAATACATAGGTGAGTTCTCTTAGGTGTAGGGAGAGCTAGCTGATTTGAGTAGGGATGACTTTCTGAGGTGTATAGGGAGGGCTCTATGATGTTTGTAGAAATGCTGTCATGGCATAGATAGAGCACTGTGATGCTGTATAGGACTCACTGACAAGGTGTAGGAAATTCTTAGACTGAACACAATAACACTACTATTGAGTGAGCCCAAGGACTACTTTCCTGTGGGAGACAGCTGACCTTCCCTTTTCTACCTCTTCCTTCTCTACCCACCATTTCCCTTTGAAGGCATTGAATCTGACCCATATGCTGTTTGGAAATCCTGAACCTGAAGTGTTCAGTACAAGAATGACAAATGACAAAGACAACTCAGTAAATACTTTTCTTTGAAGGTGGAGCCCACCAAATGTGTCAGCCTGACCATCAAGGTGGTGGTGATCTTTGAGGACTCTGGGAAGTACAGTATCTCCATCAAAAACAAATATGGACAAAGAAAGATTGAAGACACTGTCAGTGTGCATAAGCATTGGGGAGAGGGTTCTTGATGTCCACCGCCCCAGCAAGCAAAACAGAAACTCTTTCCAACATCCCCCTGTACAACAAATAAATAAGGTCTTTTTTCCAGCATGGAGTGGGAGAGAATGATGTTAGATATTGTGGGAGTGTTGTGTGCTGTACTAAGTGAATGACACACCAGAGTGAGGCTTCATGTGCATATATGCATTGACCTGCATAGCCTCTATGACCTCATAGTATTTGTGGCACATATAATTTTTATGGCCTGAGTAGTCTGAATAGACTGAGTAACCTCTAATACCTACTAGCTGGTAGGGCCTGTGTAACCTCTCTAACTGTGTATCCTCAGTAACCTGTGTAGGCTATATGGCCTATATGTTCTGCATGTCCTTTATGGCCTGAAAATCCTGTATGACTTGCAAAATTCTGTGATCTCTGTAACCACTATAACCGGCACAGATTCTGTGACAAAGAAGACTGTATGACCTACCTAGAGAGCATGGCCTGCATATCCTAAACTTATTTAGTAATCCTTGTGACCTGTGCAACCTATGTGTTTTCTGTAGTCTCTATGACTATTTATATGGTTTATGTATTAAGTGTTCCCCAAAAATTCATGGCCTGAGTAGTCTAAATGACCTCACTATCCTCTTGGACATAAGTAACCACCATGACCTTCATGTTCTCCATGACCTGAGAAACCTCTCTATACTGCATGTTCTCTAAGCATGTGTATCCTTTATCATCTGAGCAGCTTTTATAACTGTATAACTTTTATTTCCTGAAGAGCCTAAATAATCTGCTAAGCACATATGGCTTTCATAACATAAATGACCTTTAATAATTCCTATGACCTGCCTAGATTTATGAATAGTACATCCTCCATGACCTTAATAGTTTCTATGATCATGACCTGCATATACTTTATGACCTGAGTAGCATCTATGACCTGTGTAGTTTCTATGTGATGTTTAGCCTGCATCACCTGCATAGACTCTAAGACCTGAGTAACCTCAATGACATTTACAATCTCTATAAGTGGTATGGCTGTTATGACTCGATAAATGATTGTGATCTGATTTTCCTCCAGCACCTTTGTCACATGTAACTTCAAGTATTCCTTATGACTTCCATAGCACATGTGATCTATAAAGCCTCTTTTTTTTGGAACCCTTTATTACCTTAGCAGATTGTATAAAATGAGTAGGCTCAATGACCAGCACAATGTCTATAATTTTGAAGCCTCTAAACCTGTCTAACCTCTATAGCCTGCAGAGCTTCAATAATCTATATAGCCTCTATGGCTTGAAAAGCCTGTATGACTATGAAACCCCTCTGACCTCTGTCACATTTATGGTCCAAGTAGCCTAAATAACTTCTATTTTCTCTCTGATCTCAGTAGTCACTATGACCTGAATAACCTTGGTTATCACAATAGACTGTGTTTTATATCATAAAATATGTTAGTAGTCTCTGTGGCCTGTGTAACCTGTGTGGCTTCAGAGACCTAAATGATCATAGTAGTTTGTAAGGCTTGTGAAGTCTCTGTGGATCAAGTAGACTCAGTGACCTGAGCTACCTCACAAACCTGTGGATTCTCTATTACTCGAGTAGCCTGTATGAACTGAAGCCTGTGCTACCTGAGTATTTCCTCTGACCTGGGTGACCTGTAAGCCCTGTGTAGCCTAAATTATGTCAGTATCCTTTATAACTTCAGTAATCATCATGATTTCACTGCTTCTGTGACTTAGTGGCCTCTCTGAACTCTGTAGCCTCTATCACAGAAGCAGTCTTTTGATCTTTGTAGATTTTATAGCCAAAGTATCCTAAAATTCCTGCCTAGTGTATATGGCATTATTAGCCTAAATGACCTTAGTAAATCCAATAACCATGTAGCCTCTGTGTCCTATTTAGCATCCTGTGTAAGTTCTATGTCATGAGTAGACTCTATGTCCTGTTTTCCTCTAAGGTCTGAGTAACCTCTATGACCTTTCTGGCCTCTATATCCAAAAGAGCCTCTATGAACTGCATAGACATTATCAACTTCATGGGTTTTATGGCCTGAAGTGCCTAGATGACCAAAAGAGACATTGTGATGTCAGTAGCTCTATGGCCTGGTTAGCATCTATGAACATTGTTGCCTTTATGACCTGGGTAACCAAAATGATCTTAGTAACCCCTATGACAATTAAAGTCTCCATGATCACATAACTTTTATTTTCTGCATTACCTCTATGACCTCTGTGATGTCTACGTCTTGAGTTGCCTAAAAAACCTTAGTAGCTCTGATGTCCTGCATAAATTCTATGGCATGAATTGCCTCTATCACTCAAATTACCTCAATGTGCAAATATTCTATATTCTAATTAGCCTGCATGCACTCTATCTTCTATGGCATGCATAGCCTCAAAGACCCCATTACCCTCAATTATTGCTGCAATCTTTATGAGCTGCCTAACCTTAATGGCCTGAGTCGTCTAAATGACTTCAGTATATAAAAAAGTAGGAATATTTAGTGGTGAAATGATTGGGTTATGAGAGTTTAACCCAACCTGTGAATTAATCCAAATAGGGATTGACTGTCTAGTTACTACAGGCAGGTAGGGTGTGACTGGAGAAAGTGGGTCATTGGAATTTATATTTGGAAAACTGAGCAAAGTCCCCATTTCTTAGTGTGATGTCTTGAGCCTCTTCTCTCCACCACACTCTGCTGCCATGAGTTCAGCCTCACTTCAAGACCTGAGGAATGAAACCTTCTTTTATGGGTCTGAGACCTCTAAAACCATGAGTACCCAAATAGAATTTTCCTCCTCTAATTGTGCTTCTCAAGTATTTTAGTCACAGCAGAAAATAACCGATTAAATCAGTCAGATATTCTGGATACTGGATATACACTAAGACCTGTGTACCCTTATGACCTACCCATTTAGTAGCCTAAATGACCATAGTAACTGCTATAAAATTTATAGTCTCAATGGCCTGATTAGCCTCTATGAACTGAGTAACCTCTATTATCAGTCTAATATTTATGACCTGGATAATCCTATTGTCAGGTACCCCATTATGCCTGAATAGCCTTTATGAATGAGTTGCCTAAATCTCCTGGTTGGCTGCATGCTCCGAGTAACCTTGGTGGACTGAGAAGCTTCCATGGCCTGTGCAACCTCCATAACTTACATAGCCCCTATGGCTGGTTACTTATTTTTACTGAGTATAATAAACTGCTTTGTCTTTATGATCTGAGTAGCCCCTATTACCTGTGTAGTACCCAAGGTTTGAATTACTACTACTGCCTGCATACCCCCTAGGACATGAAAGGAATAAGTGAACTGGGTAGCCTATGTGCCTTGTGAAACCACTGACTTTGAGAACTCTAGACTTGATTAACACTATAGCCTGCAAAATGACCCTTACCTAGGTACAAACTAAAGAATGGTTACTAACATCCACACAATCACTGTTCACATGGTACATTGTTAAGGAGTAATAGCAATCAAAAGAGAGCAGTTTTTCTTTACATAGGAATTGTCATTTTGTATTGTTGAATATGTCACACTAAGTAACTGATGATGGGCAAGAGGCGGAGTGTTCCCATGGGAGAAAATTATTTCCTACATATCATGGGGTCCCAGAACAAAATGGAGTCTGTTCAGTCATTTCTCTTAGAGTCTGGCCTATAACATTCTTATGGAGCCAGATCTGTCAGCCCATCACAAAAGGTTTTCAAACTGGGAAGTATTGACATCTTCATGGAAAATAATGCTATTCCATATGGGAAATATACCAGTCTTTTTAATTCCAGTTTTTTCTCACTGTTTTAATCATTTCCTCACATACTTTTTTCTTTTTTAAAATATATTTTTTGGTTGCAGATGGACAAAATATATTTATTTATTTATTTATTGTGGTGCTGAGGATTGAACCCAGTGCCTCATACATGCAATGCAAGAGCTCTACCACTGAGCTACAGCCCCAGGACCCATATTTTTTCTTTATTTCTGTTTATAACAAGCTTTACAACTTAATAAGCTTTATAACTGATTTGATATTATTATGCATCTTTTCTTCTTTATTGTTTTATTGTTTTTTTCTACAATTCAATTTGATGTTTCTTTGCAGTCTTTCATATTTGATATAACTTGTATTGAATTATTGCTTTCCTCCACTATTGAATCTGACATAAGTTGTCATCATTTAAACAAATTCTACCTTTTAATTTGTCTTTGACCCATAGTCATTTAATCATTAAAAATATATCCAACTGGAAAAAATATTTTGTTTTTCAAATCAATTTCTAGTATTACTGCACAGTAAATAGAGTAAGTTTCTATGAATGCTGTCTTGGAATTTATTGAAGTTTTATTTGTGCCTTAATATGTGGTCAGTTTTTATAAATGTTCTATGTGTGCATGAAAAGATGGCCTCAATTATTAGAGTATAAATCCCGGGGCCATAGCCATAAGATTCTGAGGGCTTCCATATAATTATTTTCTTAGCTTAGAGTGGTGTGGTAAAAAGGTACTAATCTGTTACTATTTCTTCTTGCATTCCATTTAACTTCTGCTTTTATAAGGTTGCTGCTGAATTCTTTGTCACACAGATACTCAAATATTACATCTTCATTAAGAATTATAGATTTTGCATTTAAATCACTTTATTTTACATTTAATCTATTTGTTCACATAAAATAATAGCAGTTATACTACTGGTTACTTATGGTAGTATCCTATTCATGAAACAGGTATTTTTATAAAGCAAAGTTGTACTTTTTCAATACATGCAAGGGTACTTGGGACAATTAGTAATGATTGCTAATGAATTTTGTCATGCCTAGAAAAACTTCTCTTCCTTGAATGAATGTGAAAATATTTGACTTTATTTCTCACATTTAAATTTTTAGTCTGATTTCCCATACCCTTGTCTAACAGTTGTCTTTCTAACAGGTAAGTGGGGTTTATTATAATAATCACACTTTTAATTTGGGGGATTAAAATATTTTTCTTAAAATACATATTTTACCTATCCCACTGTGTGTGTGTACGTGTGTGTGTGTGTGTGTGTGTGTGTGTGTGTGTGTATAAAATAAAGCACACTTAAATATGTTCATCAATCATATCAGGTCTGCATAAATTTTGCCTAACAATAACAATAAGTAACAATAAGGTAAGATTACAGTTATGTGTGAGTGAGTGTGCATGTGTATGTGTGTTTTTTTCTCTTCCTATGTTGGTTTGTCAGATGTGTGTAAAATTAAGGAGCAGAAAACTGAAAGCAGAGACAGGTGGAAGGCAGTTTAATATCTGCTTGGTCCTATTTCCAGGTTGTTGGTGGTTGAGGATCACCCCACAAATCCAGGTAAATGCAGTTCAGGGCACCAATGCAAAATTAAATAATGAGTGCTCCCCCATAAAAGATGGGCCCTGTGGATGCACAGTGTTCTATCCTGGCTGTGATGTGTGAAGGAGCAATGGAAACAAAGACGCCCTGGCTTTGGTCTGAAAATGACTGCCCATTGCCCATTGGGTGTTTTCCTGTGTAGTTGGAAGTTGTTTGGGGAGTTTGACCCCCTTCTCAAGCAGTCAATGCAATTGTTCTGGGTTTGATTTTGCTGCTGCTCAGTGCTGGTGTGAGCTGCTGGTGATGGTGCACTGTTGTCACACTTGGCTGGGATGACAGGTGGTGTCTGAGGGCAATGATGGTCCCTTGCTATTCATATAAACCTCATCAGATGGGTGCCCCTTAGTGGAGATCACACTGGTACTAATGGGCATAGTGGATGTGCTGGGTGGTAGGGAAAGGAGGTCTGATACATTTGGCTGTGCTGGACATGGTACCCATGCACCTTGACCTGCATTAGATCATTTGTGGACCCCACATAATGGCCAGGAAGAGTTATGGGTGGTAGAGAACTGGCAAATGTGAATGGATATAACCAGGACCCAGGGTGGTGGGCCTGGGCAGGGCTTTTCAATCCCTCCAAACAAGAACTCTAGGAAGAAGGATGATTAGACAGGGTTTAGAGTGAGTAACATGGATACTCAACTATTGATGTAGCTCTCCATCAAATGCAAGAAATTGTAATGCTGTATTCCCCCAAAAAGTCATAAAAAAGTCATAAAAGTCATAAAAATCAAAATTACAGATTTCAAACTAGCCAGGTATGGTGGTGTGTTCCTATAATACCAGTGACTTCGGAGAATGAGGATTCCAAGTTTGAGGTCAGCCTGCACAACTTAGTTAGACCACCTCATAGATATGAGGGGTGCTTATGTGTGTAGCTCAGTGGTTATGTGCTCTTCCTTGGGTGCAATCCCCTCTACTGAAAAGTAAAGGCTAAGAAATACTTTAAAGAATATACATCATAAGAAATTTTATGCAAACTTTCACCCAATATTTATCTCCATTCACTGGTGGAGAAGGTAGAGCAGGGTAATCTGACTCAGGTTCTCACCTTTTCTCATGTCACCATGTAGGGACAGGTGAGGGATTTGGACATTGGTAAAAGTGAGGTTGAGAGCAGCAAGGAGATGCCCTCATTTCTGTGCAGCAACTTCAGCCCATGTGACATTTCTCCTATAATTCTAATGAGCATGTTTTCCCTGCAGCCTCCCTGAGGTCTGAGGTCTCAGTGACTGAGTGGATCTCTTGGAGCTGTGTGTAGAGAGGGGTGGAGGAGAATGGATGTACCTGCAGAAGAAAAAAAGGTACTGCTGCAGTTTTGAACTAAACACTCCTTGGGAGCTCTCCATTCAGCTGAGGGCAAGAAAATACACACAAAGAAAAAAGTGAAAGTTAAGGTTAAGATGTAGACAGTACTGGAGAGAAGTCTGGAGGACAAATGATGTCTCATGAAACCCACTGGCTCTTCCTGTCTTTCCAGATGCTCCTCCTCCCACAGCTAACTAAGTAGTTTCATGCCATTCTCATACATAACCATCCAAACTCCACACCAGACTGATGGCGATGGCAGAGTCTGGAAGTCAAGAGTAGAGGAAAATATCCAACAGGGAGAGCACAGTTTGAGTGAGTGTGAATTCCAGCACATTTCTGACAAAGGGCAGTGGCAGCCCAAGCTATAATTAACCATATTTACAAATCACAGGGACAGTTGGAAAGAAAACCAGAAAATACAGAACCACTGCCCTCTGCTGGATAAAAAGAGGCACTGCAAGGCATGAATACTTGGAAGCTGAGAAGTTGGTGCACCTGAGACTGGCACAGGTAGGGAGGGCTGCACTTGTGTGTGTGCAGGCGAACAAGGAAAAGGAAAAATGGGATGAGAACAGAAAAATGACAGGGATTGGGGGAGCTGATATAGGATAGCTGACTCGGCAGAAGTGCTTTCTACTTAGTTTCCCATGACTTTCTACTGATTCTGCTCAGTGGTAGTGTTCTCATATCCCTTCCCAGAATATGCAACACCAGAAATGAGTCACAGACACCAGGTTTGGGTGCTTCTTGTCTGTTACTGCTGCAGCTGCCACAGTGAAGAGCAGGTGCTGGTGTCAAGTCTGACTGTTTCTTTATGCCAGGAATGAGGGATGGAAAGCAGGGCTCAGAACAAGAGCTGGCAACAGTGCAATGGCCAGTTAGTGGAATTTTTGATAAATTAAAAACAAAAGTATTTAAGCCAGACTAAACTGCATACCTCTTCTCTTACACCTGTAGTCTGTGAAGATAGCCATGAATCTGAGGAATGAATATAGAGGATCCTGATGTCCCAAACTCCTACATTCTCATCCCTGATTTGGTGTTCAGACTGGTTATAACTGAAAACTGACAGGGAGAGGGTAGTAGTAACTTATTTGTAACTATCACAAAATGCTCTGTCATAATCACAATTTGCACAGAGACCACCACAACTTTATACAAAAAGTGCTTCTACAAGGATCTGCTGAACCATTTTCTGGGCAGTCTCAGATTGATGTCACTATTGATTTTAATGATGGTGGCCAAAGTTTAGTCTTTAAATAGCTATTGTAATCCTCATTATTTTGCCTTTAAATTTCTGTTCTTGCCTCAACCTCTTTGCCCACAGTTTACAACAAGAGGCATATTCCCACTGCAGCACTCAGGTACTATTATTTGTGGGATGCCAGTTGGGGCTCAAGTCCTTGATGTCCTAAAAAAAAGAACTAAGCAAGATGTATAGAACTAATAGGCAAAGTACAGAATTAATGAAGGTGAAGGTGCAGGCAGCACTCCTTAGGGTGGAGTGGAGTGGGTTGAGTGAGAGAGTGGTACAAGGTCCACAAATCTAGAAAGTCTAGAAATCAGTGTCATATGCCTACCTGCAAAGCATTTGTTTCCCTATTTAGAACTGATTGCTACCATTGGTTTCCTCCCACTGGTTATCTTGTAATACTTGATTAAAATAGTGTCTAAATTTTCACCTGTTGTTTACCTAATTAGACTACTAAACCTAATTAGACTACTGTTCACTTCAGCCCCACTGGTTGTTTAAGAATGCTATACCTGAGGCAGGAGTTGCCATGGTGATGTCTTTAGTGGCGGAAGTTGTCATGGCATGGGATTTACAGAGATGTGATAGTTCAATTCCCTCTCCTGTACTGCATTGGCATTTTTCTTGTAACCTGCCTCTGCCATCTTGGAGTACCTGAACTCCTACCTAAAAATACCATCATTCCCAAATAATTATCTGCTATTCCCAAACAATTATCATTATTCTTTAGAGAATTTTTTTCTTTTTCTTGAGACCAATAATTCCTATTGCATATTCCTCCCAGTCCTATCCCTTCTCAGTTTTCTGAGTGGCTTCTCTTGTACTTATTTTTTAACTTTGGTGTATTCTGATCACAGAAAAGATGTCAAGTATATTTGCTAGTTGGGGTGTGCAGTTGGGTTCCAGGTTTTTGGTTTTGAAGGTGAAGGTAAAAGCAGCACTCTGTGGGGTACAGTGGAGTGGGCCACAAAAAGAAGCTAAAGACTCCCCAGTCTACAAATGTGTCTTACTAATTTACTTACTTGGGAGGCATTCTCTTCCTTACACAGATCTGATTGAAGGCATCACCCCCTCTGCTCTTGTTGGTTATCTAGTAACTGATTAGAATAGTGTCCAATATTCTCCCATTGGTTATTTTAGAATGCCAAATTTGAATACTGCACACTTCTTCCTCCTAGGTCATTTTATATTGCCAAACCTGAGGCAGGAGTTGCCATGGCGATAAGTCCTTAGTGGCGTGAGTTGTCATGGCAAAGGAACTTATGCTAAATCAGGATGACATGACTCATTTACCTGGTTTGTGATCCAGTGGCATTGTGCTAGTAACCTGCCTCTCCCTCCTGGAGTACCTGAACACTAACATCTGCGAACTAGGAAGCAAAACAAAGTGATTCCCATAATTACATTTACATTATTACATTTTTAAAATGGAATATTCCTCATACTGTGAGCTCTTTACAAAACCCACAAGGGATGAAAAAAAAAAACAAAAAAATAATGACAATGGGGGCCTCTTGACCATGTTCCGATTCTTTGGGACCTGAGATGGGCTGAGTTTTACCCAGATACTGCTGGTATTTCACAGAAGCACCCTCCCGTCTGCCTATGCTGTCCTGGGCCCAGCAGGCTCAGCAAAGCCCTGCCCTGCTACCCTGAGAATGCCCCCCCAACTCTGAGGAGGCAGGGTGCACACATGCATTGTGCTGGGGCAATGGTGCGAGCAGGGGATGCTCCTGGTAACCGTCCACATAGCGACCCTTGGGTGGTGATGGCACCTTCTATGACCTGTAGATTCCCCTTGAAGAGCAGCAGACTTTCATCTTTCATGTGGACAGAGCCCTTGTGTTGCTTTTCAGCATAGGAGACCTGCTGCAGGGCAGCCAAACGTGCACCAAAGAGCTCTTCCTGTAAAATCCAGGCCAGTCTTGCTCTCTGTGACCTTTTGCCCACAGGCCATGCTGGGGTGGAGCTTTGTCGCTGTCCCAAGACCTTCTGGACAAGCACACCTAAGTGGGGTGGGACAGCTAAAACTCTACATTCCCTCACCTCCATTGAGCCTGATGAATGAAAACTACACTATCCCAGGGGAGGATTGCTGGGAAACATGGTTTTTACAGTGTTGCAACCATTTCTTACAAGGCAAACTTGGAAAAGCACAGGGATGGTGATGGTAAGCTCATAGCCCACAGATGATGGATGCAGGAGATGGGACACAATCTTCAGATCAGCAAACTTTTCTTTATTTTGCCGCAAGGTCAATTGATCAGGCACTTTTAGGGCCCATTTTCTGGGTTTGGAGATGACCTGTGCATTACAGAGGAGTCTGGGTTTTATACTTTCTTTGTAGACTATGGACATGTAGTTTGCACAGTCAGGGCATTAATTGTGCAGGTTAAAATTTTAATTTAGGAAGGAAGCTGTAAAAAGATTGAAACTCATTGTTATCTGGGGAGATAGGAGCCCACTACCAAAGGATGAGTCCTCAACACATCTTCTCCATTATTATTATTTTTTTTTTGTACTGAGATCCATTGTTTTCCAGAGTTTTGCTATTTGCTGTGCCTCCATTTTGGACTTTTTCAATGGGGGAAAGTCAAGTCCAGAACCCAGCATTCAGTATCTGCCCCTTTCCTTGTTATTTCCATTGTTATTAGGAAAGGATTTACTGAGAGGTTAATGCTTTGCTAGTTTCCACTCCCTTTTCCAAGCTGAACATCTCTCTGCTTTTCTTCAGGGGCTGTCTTGTAGGAATATTATTTTCCATAATCCTACACTCACAAAGTTAAAAAAAATGTTACCTGCCTATATTGGGTGAAAAATGGAGGTACTGAGAAATTGAGCGATTTGTCAATGGCATTGCAATTAGTTTGGATGTTTGTGTTTGTTTGATTTTTAGTAACAGGGATTGAACTTGGAGGTGCTTAACAACTAAGACACATCCCCAGCCCATTTTTATATTTTATTGAGAGATAGGTTGTCACTGAGCTGCTTAAGCCTTCACTACGTTGCTGAGAGTGGCTTTGAGTTCTTAATTCTCCTGCCTTAGCCTCCCAATCTGCTGGGATTACAGGTGTGAGCCACCATGCCTGGCAGCCTTGCAATTAGTAAGTAGCAAATCAAGGGTAAAACTAAGGGCTTATGTTAGTCATGTGCTCCTTTATGAGACAATCCTCATCATTTTTTATGGATAGGAAGCTGATCCAAATCAAGAATAAACCTGTTTGGGAAAGGAGATGGATGTAGGAAGTCAAGTCTTTTACCTAATTCCTGTAGCTAAAGCACCCCGTGAGATTTGCTTTCCAGGTTTTTCAGAGGGTCTTGTCCTTCTTTTCTTTCCCTTTGACTTATTTTGCTGTGATGGAACTTTTTGCTTAAAATGTCATTTTTGTAATTGTTCATTATTTTTTCTAATTTCCAGAACATAGCAAAGATGAACTTAATGAAATGAATTCATCTGTGAGACCCATGGAAAATTTGTTCACTGAAGAGAGTTTGCATGGTTCAGTTTGCCATTGCCAATTCCAATTGTAAGTGTAAATGCATTGATATTTATATTAGAAATAGCATATAGAGGGAGGCAGCCCTCTTCATTGTTGGTAATGGAGTAGAATTAATTTCTGCTCATAACATTTCCCTTTAGGGATCATACCAATTGCTATATATTGAAAGATATGTTGTTCAGTATTTCTCCCTGGTTCCATGGTGAAGGACAATATTTAAACAATCCCAAACTGTTGTAGAACAATATTCATATAAAACACAATGAAAATGAATACATAGAAAAATGGGACAGAAACATCAAAGGCACAATGCAAATCATATGTTGGTTTGTGTGGCACTGTAAGATGCTGTACAAGTTTCTAAAGTTTGAGTCTCAATATCTTTACTGAGCTTTTTATGACCGAGACATGGTCTATACAGCCACACCTGCAGTCAACATGTGGAAGGACATCCCTCCAGAATATGGAGACTCTCCCATAGGGTGTCTGGCCAGACCTTAGCAGGGGAGTTGTTCCTCCCGAGGGGCCTGCCTGAGAGGTTTTTGATGGTAAATTAATCGCTATTTCCCAACACTGAAAATTCAAAAAAACATCATTTATCTATTAATATTTGACCTTTTGGGAATTAAAACTGGAATTTAAAAAACACTACATTCACTTAAAATATTGTGAACATATTACATGTTAGCACACATAGTATTTTTAGTAAAATATATATTGATCAACAAAAAATCAGTGGAAAGAGTGACATTGTGAAGTTTTGCAAATCTTGCCATTTGACTAATTAGAATATAGCTGGATTCCCCTCTTTCTATATTTTATGTTCGACTTGTATCATGTTACCTGTGGTAAATTCAATTATATTCTCTTGGGTGTACTAGAACAAAAAGCAAATAAAATTTGATACTACAATAAAACAACTTTGAACCTGTGGTACCCTAGAAGCAACTCTGGTGTTCCAGGATCTCCCTTGACAATACTGCTCTATATTATTACATTTTAACATGTTTTATTGCTCATAGTGACTTGTTTTTATATAAACATCTTTTGTTATTTAGAAATATATTTTGTTCTTGTGGTTATCTTCCTATGCATGCCTTTAGTTTCTTGGTCCTCCTTTATTTAAATTTAAACTTGTAATATATAACTTGTTGAGTTTTTCCTTATACTTTACTGAGGTATAATTGATTTATAATAAATTCCATGCATTTAGGTTGTGTCCTAAGGAAACTTCAGCCCTCCCAGGATGATAAATGTATCCTTTTCCCCCAGAGGTTTCTTGCTCTTCCTTTATTACCTCCTTGTTTGCAAGAAACTGCTGCTGTGTCTTTTCTCACTATAAAATTTTAATACATTGTATATTCATACATTTTTCATATTCTTGTCTATCTTCTAGCATAATTTTGACTTTCACATCTTGTGTGTATTAATTTCTTTTTTTAGTACTGATTATTTTATTGTACATATTTAAATCTATTTATCCATTCACTTATTCACCTCTGCTATACATGCAAATTATACATGCAGAACTGCACTTGAATTTCTGTATAGCACTTTTGGTAGTATGGCCATTTTGACAATATTAATTGTTCCTATCCAAGAACATGGGAGATCTTTCCATCTTCTAAGGTTTTCTTTAATTTCTTTCTTTAGTGTTCTGTAGTTCTCATTGTACAGGTCTTTCACCTCTTTTGTGAGATTGATTCCCAAGTATTTTTTTTTCCCCCGGTGGTACTGTGAATGGAGTAGTTTTCCTAATTTCTCTTTCTGAAGATTCATCACTTATGTATAAAAATGCATTAGATTTATGTGTATCAATGTTACATCCTGCTACTATACTGAATTCACTTATGAGATCTAAAAGTTTTCTGGTGGAATTTCCTGGTTCCTCTAAGTATATAATCATATCATCAGCAAATAGGGATTGTTTGAGTTCTTCTTTTCCTATTCGTATCCCTTTAATTTCTTTGGTCTGTCTAATTGCTCTGGCTAGAGTTTCAAAGACGATATTGAAAAGAAGTGGTGAAAGAGGGCATCCCTGCCTTGTTCCAGTTTTTAGGGGGAATGCTTTCAGTTTTTCACCATTTAGAATGATATTAGCCATGGGCTTAGCATAGATGGCCTTTACAATATTAAGGAATGTTCCCACATCCCTATTTTTTCTAGTGTTTTGAGCATGAAGGGGTGCTATATTTTATCAAATGCTTTTTCTGCATATTGAAATAATCATGTGATTCTTGACATTAAGTCTATTGATATGGTGAATTATATTTATTGATTTCCTGATGTTGATCCAACGTTGCATCCCTGGGATGAAACCCACTTGATCATGGTACAGTATCTTTTTAATATATTTTTGTATGCGATTTGCTAAAATTTTGTTCAGAATTTTTGCGTCGATGTTCATTAAGGATATTGGTCTGAAATTTTCTTTCCTCCATGTGTCTCTGTCTGGTTTAGGTATCAGGGTAATATTGGCTTCATAGAATGAGTTTGGGAGGGTTCCCTCTTCTATTTTATGGAATATTTTGAGAAGTATTGGAATGAGCTCTTTAAAGGTTTTGTAGAACTCAGCTGAGAACCCATCTGGTCCTGGACTTTTCTTTTTTGGTAGACTTTTGATGACTTCTTTTATTTCATTACTTGAAATTGGTCTATTTAAATTGTGTATGTCCTCCTCATTCAGTTTAGGTAATTCATATGTCTCTAGAAACCTGTTGATGTCTTCGAAATTTTCTATTTTGTTGGAGTATAGATTTTCAAAATAGCTTCTTATTATGTTTTGTATTTCAGTCGTGTCTGTTGTGATATTTCATTGTTCATTCCGAATTTTAGTGATTTGGGTTTTCTCTCTCCTTCTCTTTGTTAGTGTGGCTAAAGGTTTATCAATTTTGTTTATTTTTTCGAAGAACCAACGATTTATTTTGTCAATTTTTTTGTATTGTTTCTTTTGTTTCAATTTTGTTGATTTCAGCTCTGAGTTTAACTATTTCCTATCTTCTACTACGTTTGGTGTTAGTCTGTTCTTCTTTTTCTAGGGCTTTGAGCTGTAGTGTTAGGTCGTTTATTTGTTGAGTTTTACTTCTTTTATTAAATGTGCTCCACGAAATAAATTTTCCTCTAAGTACTGCTTTCATAGTGTCCCAGAGATTTTGTTATGATGTTTCTTGGTTCTCATTTACCTCTAAGAATTTTTTAATTTCCTTCCTAATATCTTCTATTATCCATTCATCATATAATAGAATATTGTTTAATCTCCAGGTGTTGGAGTAGTTTCTGTTATTTACTCTTTCATTTATTTCTAACTTCAATCCATTATGATCTGATAGAATAAAAGGTTGTGTCTCTATCCTCTTGTATTTGCTAACATTAGCTTTGTGGCATACTATACGGTCTATTTTACAGAAGGATCCATGTGCTGCTGAGAAGAAAGTGTATTCGCTCTTGGTTGGATGGTATATTCTATAAATGTCTGTTAAGTCTAAATTATTGATTATGTTATTGAGATCTATGGTTTCTTTGTTCAATTTTTGTTTGGAAGATCTGTCCAGTGGTGAGAGAGGCGTGTTAAAATCACCTAGTATTATTGTGTTATGGTCTATTTGGTTTCTAAAATTGAGAAGGAATTGTTTGACATACATGGATGAGCCACTGTTTGGAGCATAGATGTTTATGATTGTTATATCTTGCTGATTTATGCTTCCCTTAAGCAGTATGAAATGTCCTTCTTTATCCCTTCTGACTAACTTGGCTTGAAGTCCACATTATCTGAAATGAGGATGGATACTCCAGCTTTTTTACTGAGTCCATGTGCATAGTATGTTTTCCCCATCCTTTCACCTTTAGTCTATGGGTATCTTTTTTATGAGATGAGTATCTTGCAGGCAACATATTGTTGGATCTTTCTTTTTAATCCAATCTGGCAGTATATGTCTTTTGATTGATGAATTCAGGCCATTAATATTCAGGGTTATTATTGAGATATGATTTGTATTCCCGAGTCATTTGGTTCATTTTTTAAAATTTTATTTATTCATTTATTTTTTGACAAAACTTGGTTCCTCCTTTATTTGACAGTTCCTTTAGGATAATTCCTCCCTTTGCTGATTTGTTTCTTTGTTTTTTATCTCTTCCTCATGGAATATTTTGCTGAGAATCTTCTGTAATGCTGGCTTTCTTTTTGTAAATTCTTTTAGCTTTTGTTTATCATGGAATGACTTTATTTCATCGTCAAATTTGAAGGTAAGTTTTACTGGGTATAAGATTCTTGGTTGGCATCCATTTTCTTTCAGAGCTTGAAAAATGTTGTTCCAGACCCTTCTAGCTTTTAGGGTCTGGATTGAAAAATCTGCTGATATCCATAATGGTTTTCCCCTGAATGTAATTTGATTCTTTTCTCTCACAGCCTTTAAAATTCTGTCTTTATTTTGTATGTTAGGTATTTTCATTATAATGTGTCTTGGTGTGGGTCTGTTGTAATTTTCTGTATTTGGAGTCCTATAAGCCTCTTGAACTTGATTTTCCATTTCATTCTTCAGATTTGGGAAATTTTCTGATATTATTTCATTGAATAGATTGTTCATTCCTTTGGTTTGTTTCTCTAAGCCTTCCTCAATCCCAATAATTCTCAAATTTGGCCTTTTCATGATATTCCATAGTTCTTGGAGATTCTATTCATGATTTTTTACCATCTTCTCTGTTTGTTCAACTTTATTTTCAAGGTTAAATATTTTGTCCTCATTATCTTTGGTTCTGTCTTCCAGGTGTTCTATCCTATTGGTTATTCTTTCCATGGAATTCTTAATTTGGTTCATTGTGTCCTTCATTTCAAGGATCTCTGTTTGTTTTTTTTTTCAATATCTCTAACTCTTTATTGAAATGATCTTTTGCTTCCTGTATTTGCTCTTTTAACTGTCGATTGGTGTGATCATTCAATGCCGGCATTTGCTCTTTCATCTCATCATTCAATGCCTGCATTTTCTCTTTCATCTCATCGTTTGCTTCCCTGATCATTTTAATTATGTACATTCTGAACTCCCTTTCTGTCATTTCTTCTGCCATGCTGTTGTTGGGTTTTATTGATGTAACATCTAGATTTGTTTGGGGCATTTTCTTCCCTGTTTTCTCATATTTTTCAGGAATCAGTGGACCATTAAGATAGTGCAGATTTCCTCTATTGACTTAAAATGTCCCTGAAGATTGCTAGTATATCCCCTCTTATCCTTCAGTAGCCTGCAGTCTTGGAGAAAGTTGATAATGCAGTGCTCCACAAGTTAGCTGCCTCTCTAGGGGTGATGACCCTCAGGTGGGGTATATTCCCTGATAGTGGGCAGAGGTGCCTCCACTTGTTGACCAATGGTCATTCAAAGGGGAACTAGGCTGTGGGCTGAGGCAAGGCCTGTTTGTGCCTGTGTCTCTTGTTTTACCATCCTTGTGGGAAAACCTCACCCAGCAGGGAAGACTCACCCAGTGGGGAGGTCTTGCTGGTCAGTTCCCCTCTTAGAGGTTCCCCTCAATCTACATCTACCACCTGGTCTGGGCTGCCTTCCTCTGCAACATTCCCATGGGCCCGGACCTACCTCCTGGGCCTGGGAGCCTCACTCTTCGCAGACAAGTCTCCTTAGGCTGCTTTACTCATTATAAGGTATCAGGAGTAGCATCCCTAGTAATAGGACTGAGGGACATTGTCATAGAACTCCTGACATGACACATGAGAAGGTACCTATTAAATAGGCACTTAGTGCATGGGACAGCTCTGTCCTTTAGCACCTTCTCTTTATTTAGGGATGGTTCCAGCACCCTCATATCTTCATAGGACCCGATGTGGACCCAGGCATTCTGAGTCCACATCCATTACTTGGACGATTATCACTCCTGCTTTACTTGGGATCATAGGATAGTCATCCTTCCCAGGATGCCCTGCATCAATCCTTTTGTAGGACCTGCTGACTCCTAAGCTTCTTCTATGTTTTCTTTTATTTTTTATCGAACAAACTTAAAAATTCATGAAAGCATGGTGAGATATATTTCCATGTAATGGGTCCCTGCTATAATAGAGATCACTACTTCTGGATTGCATGTTCGACAGTTTCAACATGTAATTTTAAAGGATAAGAATGCTTTTTTTAGTAATGCCCACTGGGGATGGCAGGTTGGCTGGATGAACAGAAAGGGAGCAAAAGGAGCATTTCAACCACTATTGTACTTTTCCCTTTAACCGGTTGATTGAATTAACATCCAGATAAATGCTACACATTGTAGCTTGTTGAGTAGTATCTTTGTTCGTCCTTCTCCCCTTGTTATTTAATTATTGATGCCAGAGATTGACCTTAGGGTTGCTTAACCACTGAGCCACACATGCAGCACATTTTATTTTTTGAGACTTGTCTTCCTAATTTGCTCAGGGCCTTACTAAGTTTCTACCACTCACTTTGTTTCTTATTAATATTTTAAAGGAAAAATACTGGGTGTTATCCTCACCATTCTTCTAAAACTACTGATACTGTTCTGAACTCCTCCTGGGGATCTGTCTCAACTTTTTGGACACAGAGAGGTGCAACAGAAGCTTCCTAATAGTAATAGCATTAACAGTATTGACAACTAACATTTATTGGCACAAGCTGGTTCTAGGGTGTGCATAAACAGCCATTTGTCATGGATACAAAGTTCTTGGGTTAAGTCTGACTTTGAAATTGCAATTAAAAAAAAAGAAATTGCAATCTTCCTGCCTCAGCCTTCTATGCTGAACTACAGAGATTACACATGTTTTTAAAATTTATTTTAAATAAGTTATATAAATACAAACTGTGTATAATTTACAGTATATATGTGATTTTGAGATGTGTATACAGGCATACATATACATGCATGTAATCTTCTGAAATGATTCTTTCTGGAAGAATCTCTTTTCTGGTAGCAGAGCCTGAGCCAAGAGTACCACTGGGGAACTTTTCCACCCCCTACCCTTGCCCTGACCACATGTCTTTTAGGAAATCTTTGTGGATTGAGGATTTTTCTGTTCATGCAGACATGGCCCCTGAGAAATCAAGGACTTTTCTTGTCTGGCCTGTAGTTTGATGGAGGTTTGGTGCTTGATGGTCAACAATGGAGTTGAGAGTGTCTTCAAAGATATTGTGCTTTATTTTCTCAAGTCTGTATTGGCAACAGAGGACTGTAAAGTATATTTACTCTCTTTACAAATAATGAGATTGCTGACTCTGACAACTTGATAAAAGAAAAAAATTACAGCATTCAAGATAGAACAGGACTTGAAGGAGCTACTTCATTGAAACCCAAAGATATATTGAACATTCAATAGTAAGTTGTGTGTGTGTGTGTGTGTGTGTGTGTGTGTGTGCATGCACAAATGAGTCTGAGGGAGAGAAGCAAACCAACATTTCACCACACCCAAATAATAAGACATGAGACTTAAATACTGTGGGTTTCAATTATGCATTTAGCAACATTATATTAAGGCGGCCATAAAGGTCTTCCATGGTGAAAATGAACTGCTTGAAACTAACTCATACATTCAGCAGATATCAGTTGCATACCTCCTTGTGCATTCAGTTTTGTTGATTTAAGGGGAAATGAGGAGAGTGGAGTTCAGCCTTCATGTGAGACTACAGTCATAGACACCATAAAGGGCAGAAAATTTGGTGTTCTGGATAAACATGATATGGCAGGTCAGATCACCTTTCTTCCTGGAACCTTTCTCCTTTGGCTCCATTTCTGCCCATCCAGCAAAACCGTCATCCTCTGAGCATGCAACTCTCTTGAGGCTGCATACTTATAAGTTGTCTTTGCCTCTCCAGTGCTAATATGGGGTCCTCAATGATTTTTCTCATGGGTCTGTCAGTTCTGGTCTCAGACTCTCCATCTGCATTCTTCCTCATCATCTACATTTCACTCTGTCATCTCCAGTCATTTTCATCTTTGGGGACCTTGTGTTTTGAATGATACTGGCCATGGTGCTTGGGCTGTGAGTTCAGGGGTTCCTAAGCTCTATCCTAGCCCCACCACTTGGAAGTTGTACAAGCTCATTTCCTTTTCTTGCTGTGTTTTTGTCAATAAGAGGAAAGAGGTGATGATGGGACCTGCCTTGTGGAGATGATGTGTTGGCAGCGTACAGTGTGGAGATGCACAGTGTGTGCAAAAGCTTGACAACAATGCTTTCTGCTGTAACCATGACAGCTAAGACCACTATTTATTGAGAACCCAGCATGCTAGCATTTGTGGTAACAGATCTGAGGCCTTGGGTTAGTGAAGAGTGTGACATGTGCAAGGATGGAGATATGTGGGCAGTGACCACCTCTACAGGAGCTTATTGTGCACTGAAGTCTGGTGAGTGGTGTCCACTAGCATTTACAGGGACCCCACATGAGGGCAGAAGGGACCAGCTGAAGGTTAGAGAGGAAGGCAAAACTTAGCCACATGCCATAGCCTCCAGCAGAAGGGCCTTGTCCTACCCCCATGTATTATAAGATTTTTCTTTCCAGTTGGTCACAAAATACCAATTTTTAATTATTGTTTCTGTAATTCAAGGGGGAAAATACCTCTATTCACAAGATCAATAGCTTCAATAGGTATACTTTATGGGGACAGAAGTGGAATCATAATGAGTATCAGTACCAAATATTGTTACTGCCTATCACAATATAAAGACCTTTGAAAGAAGAAACACTCACTTCTTTTCAAAGCTTTTTAATTTTTTTATGTATTGTTTTAGATGTACATGGGGGACTGGGGATATAGCTCAGTTGGTAGAGTGCTTGCATCTCAATCACAAGGCCCTGGGTTCAATTCCCAGCACCGCCAAAAAAAATAAAAAGATGTAAATGAGAATAATACTTTATTTATGTGGTGCTGAGAATTGAACACAGTTAGGCAAGCTCTTTTACCACTGAGCCACTGCCCCAGCCCTGAAACATTCACTTTTATTTGAAGGGGCTTCATTTTCTTCTTTAAACCCAATCCCCATCTGCCTTGAAACACTGATCCAAAAATCACACCACAAAGTCAGCTTATCAAAAAATCAGACCTCCAATTCCATTAGTCCAAGCACTGAGGCAGGTAGGAATGGTAGTCACATAGCACTACTAAACTCACCCCAATATCAAAGAGCTAGTTAGACTGTTTCAGATTGTTGAAACACTCTGATTAAAAATCTTTCTTGATACCAATTAATCTAGAATTCTCCTCCCTACAACTTCTTTCCATTTGTCTCATCTCTGTCCTCTGAAGGAAGAATCAGTGAACTCTGTTCTTGTATACAACTTGGTAACTACTCATATATGTGGGCCGAGAAAATGTTGAAGTACATGTCAAAAGACAACATAATCTATCATTAAACATCAAGTGAAAATAGTGCCTATGTGTTTCATAATCCTATGAAACACAAACTTTACTTAAATTTGCTGTGCACCAATCAGAACACTGCCTCTCCATTACAAAGGGGAGAAAGGCAATTTTACCAGATGTTACACCAATTACACTGTCAGACACATTGGAACTTCAGTGTCATCACACATGCTTCTCAAACATTCAATAAAACATAGTCACTTCAGTACTCATTCTTCACAGAACACCATAAATTACAAAATAACTCCAAAAATGCTATGTCTCCTGATGTCAGAAAATTGGTGCCAGCACAAAACCTTATGTATGACAGAGACCAAATATACTAGAAGTAATGCTTTTATATACTTGAGTGCACTAGATAGATTTTCTAACTAATCAGGTAACTATAAAAAGAATAGGAAGTAATGAAAAAAAGCATGAAAAGTTTTAAAGGCAGAGATAAATTTTATACTTTATAACATAGCTAAAATTAAAATAGCTACTAATAAATTAAGATTTCTTCATATTATACCAAAACAGAAATTTTTTTTGACTTGAAGCTTCTCAAAAAAGTAAGGATTTATTGCTACCAAAGCTCTCCTAAAGAACCTATGAACTTCTAAGTTGTACATACAATAATTAATGAAGATGTTTTCTACTACTAATTACAGTAATGAGTTAACTTATTTCCTCTTCAGTCTGTACCTAAATAATTATATAATTTATATTGATAGCACATATTGATATCTGCCACAATACTATCAAAGTGACAGTATTCTGATTTGACTTGTATTAATCATCTTCCACTGGAAATACATTTTCAGTTGTCTTATTTTCTCATGAAAAGTCATGTTTCCTGATATACATATTCACTCCCTAACCCCAACCCTAACACAACTCCAAATCTAATTCTAACTTGAAATTTACTCCTATACCTAATCTTCAAATTACATAAGTGCATATATTGAAATAAGGATAGTTATGTGTGTTTTGACTTATACCTTCAATTAACAAAGATATATTTGCATACATATAATTATATATTCACATATGTATTTATACATGCATTCCCAAGGCTAAAATATATCTATTTATTTCTCATATTAAATGAATCCTTATTTGAAAACATATATACATTTTTATACTTATTTTCAAATGGAAATATATATGAATATTCATGTTTCATTATATATATATATATATTCAATCCCTAACCATATGCAGAAAACAATAAAAAATGTAATACTGGGCTGGGGAGATATTTCAGTTGGTAGAGTGCTTGTCTTGCAAGCATAAGGCCCTGCGTTCAATCCCCAGCACCACACAAAAAAAAATTATTTTGGTTCATGTGTATATTCATGTTTCTTGCATATATGATAGTATGCCTTCAATTATATCCATGTAGCCTCAACTGAAAAAAGTGTGTATGATTCTTATGACTATTCATGTTTCCTCATATACATAATCATTCCCAAACTCTAATCCTACCCCAACTCAACAATTAATATTAATCTTTTTATCCCTATAACTAAAACTAATTTTACATGTGTATTTTGATATATATTCAAATATCAATAGTATATTTGCAAATGTTATTCTATATTTATATGATATGCTCATGCATCCCATAATAAAAATGTGTAAATGCATGGCTCATCTTATTCTCTTTCCTTTTTCATAACATGTCTATATGTGTATTGTTTCTATTTTTACTCAAACTTTCTCATGACTATTCCTATTTTCTGATATACATATTTATTCTCTAAACCTAATTTTTAACCCAACTGAAAATTTAATGCTACACTGAACATTATCCCTATAGTAAAACCTAATTTTACAAATAGCATATATAGTCATATGTTTATTTATCTGAATTTTAACATATACTCAATTATTCATGGTACATTTGCATATATATGTACATATTTATTAATATGATATATCCATGCATCCACAAAGAAAGTAAAAGTGTGTTCATATGACTCACAATATATCCTTCCCTGTTCCAGAATCTATATATTTTTGTAAGTTTTCATACCTTTGTTCTCAGGTATATCCTTATGAATAATTTTGTTTCCTGATATAAATATTCAGTCCCTCACCCTAACCTGAAAACAACCCAGTACATAATACTAAACCTAAACTTACCCTGATACCTAAGCCTAATTTTACATACAAGCATATATAGTGATATATGTATTGGTCTGTATTTTGATTTATATATTGAATTGTCAATGGTGCGTTTGCATATACATTAGAACATATTCATTGATATGCTATATCCATGCATCCCAAGTTAAAAAATATGTGCTTATATTACATTATACCATTCCCCTTTTTTGTTGCCGTCCAGCGGGACATAAAGACACGTACACCTCTGATTTTCATGAAGGAGCTTTTTTTTATTTGGATAACACCCTCTATATATAAGCAGTCTCATGCATAAGCAATTTTGATCAGATATGTCCACCCAATCCTGTTAAAGGTCAAGCAATCACAAGCTAAAGCATACATGTAGCCAATTGTAATAGCTTCCTGTTTTTCTTCAGGCATAACAAGCACACCCTTTGGCTCCCTGCCAGCCCACACTTTTTCAGATTATATGTATGTTCATAAATTTTCATACAAATTTTCATGCCCACATTCTTATGAATATTCATGTTTTCTAATACTCATATTCATAAATTAACCCTTACTCTAACCCTGATTATAAGTAACTCTAAACTTACTCCATAGCTAACAATAATTTACACAAAATCATGTAGGTTAGTATGCATATTTATGTGTACTTTGCCTTATATTTTCAATTATCAATGGTATATTTGCATATATAACAGTATATATTCATTTATTCAATATATCCACACATTTCAATTTTAAAAATAGTGTCCACATGACTCACATTATACTCTTGCCTAATTCAGAACATATTTTTATGTTTTCATTCATATTTTCACAGGATTTTATCTACAAAAATATTACTCTTTATTTACATTTAAATCTGTTATCACACATTTACTTTACTTTGATTCATTTTACACAAATGGAGTACAACTTTTGTTTCTCTAGTTGTACATGAAGTAGTCACATTTGCATAATCATACATGTACATAGGGTAATAATGTTTGCTTCATTCTATTAGTTTTTTCTTTCCCCCACCCCTTCCTCACCTTTCATTTTCCTCCATACTATCCATCCTACCTTTGTTCTTGCCTCCCCTCCATACTGCATTATGTATCACCATTCACTTATCAGAGAAATCATTCAGTCCTTGTTTTTTGGGGATTGGCTTTTTTCACTTAGCATGATATTCATCAACTCCATCCATTTACCTGCAAATGCCATAATTTTATTTGTCTTTATGCCTGAATGATATTCCATTGTGTATATATACCATAGCTTTTTATTCATTCATTTATTGAAGAACATCTAGGTTGGTTCCACAATCTAGCTTTTGTGAATTGAGCTTCTATAAACATTGATGTAGCTACATGACTGTAGTATGCTGATTTTAAGTCCTTTGGTTATAGGCCAAGAAATGTGATAGCTGGGTCAAATGGTGGTTCCATTCCAAGCTTTCTGAGGGATCTCCATACTGCTTTCCAGAGTGGCTGCCCTAATTTGCAGCCCCACCAGCAATGTATGAGTGGACCTTTTCCTCCACATCCTTGCCAACACCTGTTGTTGCTTGTATTCTTGATAATAGCCATTCTAATTGGGGTGAGATGGAATCATAGGGTGGTTTTGATTTGCATTTGTCTTATTACTAGAGATGTTGAACATTTTTCTATATGTTTTTTGATTGCTTGTAGATCTTCTGTGAAGTGTCTATTCATTTCCTTAGCCCATTTGTCGATTGGATTACTTGCATTCTTGGTGTAGAGTTTGTTGAGTTCTTTATAGATTCTGGAGATTAGTACTCTATCTAAAGTGTGTGTGGCAAACATTTTCTTCCACTCTGTAGGCTTTCTTGACATTGTTGACTGTTTCCTTTGCTGAGAAAAAAAAATTAGTTTGAATCTATCCCAATTTTTCATTCCTGCTTTTATTTCTTGTGCTTTGGGAGTCATGTTAAGGAAGTCTGACCCTAAACTGACATGATGAAGATTTGGACCTACTTTTTCTTCTAGTAGGTGTAGGGTCTCTGGTCTAATTCCTAGGTCTTTGATTCATTTTGAGTTGAATTTTGTGCAGGGTGAGAGAGAGAGAGACGGGTTTAGTCTTATTTTGCTGCATATGGATTTCCAGTTTCCCAGCAGGATTTGTTGAAGAGGCTTTTTTTCTCCACTGTATGTTTTTGGAACTTTTATCTAGTATGAGATAACTGTATTTATGTGAGTTTGTCTCTGTGTCCTCTATTCTGAACCATTGGTCTACCTATTTTTTTTTTTTTTTTTTTTTGCCAATGCCATTTTTGTTACTATTGCTCTGTACTATAGTTGAAGGTTTGGTATTTTGATACCACCTGCTTTGCACTTCCTGTTAAGGATTGTTGTAGGTATTCTGGGTTTCTTTTTCTTCCAAATAAATTTCATGATGCTTTCTCTATTTCTCTGAGGTACATTACTGGGATTTTAATTGGAATGGCATGAATTTGTATAGCATTTTGGTAGTATGACCATTTTGACAATATTAATTCTCCTTATTCAATAACATGGGAGATCTTTCCACCTTCTAAGATTTTCTTTAACTTCTTTCTTTAGTGTTCTATAGTTCTCATTGTAAAGGTCATTCACCTCTTTTGTTAGATTGATTCCCAAGTATTTGATTTTTCAGAAGCTATTGTAAATTGGGTAGTTTTCCTAATTTCTCTGTCAGAGGATTCATCACTTATGAATAAAAATGCATTAGATTTGATATTATATTAGTGTTATATCCCGCTACTTTACTGAATTGATATATGGTATCTAGAAGTTTTCTGGTGGAATTTTTGGGCTCTAAATATAGAATCATGTCATTGGTGAGTGGTGATAATTTGAGTTCTTCTTTTTGTCTTCATATCCCTTTATTTTCTCTGTATAATTTTTCTGGCTGGAGTTTCAAGAACAGTGTTGAATAGAAGTTGTGAAAGGGAGCATCCCTTCCTTCTTCTAGTTTTAAGGGGTAATGCTTTCAGTTTTTCTTCATAACCAGGCATACTACAGTTGAAAAAAAGTATATATATATATATATATATATATATATACAAAAAAAGTATATATATGTATATATATATATATATATACACGACTCTCAGTATACACTTCAAGTTTCAGAACATATAAGTTTATATATTGTTTTATATATATTTTCACCTGTACATTTTTATGAATATTTATTTTACTCTGTGTACATATTTATTCCCTATACAACAAAAAATTTAACACTATTTTTGTTTGTTTGCTTTTTTCTCACTGTGGATCAAACTCAGGGGTACTCAACCACCGATCCATATCCCCAGAGCTATTTTACATTTTATTTAGAAACATAGTCTCACTGAGTTGCGTAATGCATCATTGCTGCAGAATCTGGCTTTGATTTCTTGATGATCCTGCCTCAGCCTCTCAAGCTGCTGGGATTAAAGATGTGTGCCACTTAACATATCATCAAAAGTTAACACTCACTGTAATGTTAGCACTATAAGTAAACCTAATTTTACATAAAAGCGTGCATACTAATGTGAGTGTTTACAGGTATTTTGACTTAAATGTCCAATTATCGATGTCATATTTGCATATACATTCTTATATATTCAGTTTTGTGTTATATTCATGTAGCCCCAACTTAAAAATGTACATTATTATTATTCAAACAATTTGAAATTGTTATACTACAAGCTTGTTAGCACTTTTGCTTTGTGCTAATTCATCCAAATTCAAATCAGACTGTTCTCACTGACAACAGAGTGGGAGCATACAGGTTGGAGATGCTTGCTGAAACTGCTCCTCTTAAGCACTTAATAAGTGTTTTTGGCCAGCACTTTCAAAAATCATTTCAGGAACAATTTCTCAATGTCTACTTGAAATCCACTCGTGAAACTTTTTCAGAAAACACAATTTAACAGAATAACCAGTTGCCAATATTAAAAATGCTTTGAAGTGAAACTATTGCTTCTGCTGCTTGAAAGCACATTTTTTTTGTAAAATTTATCCAAATTCAAAGCACAGAGTTCCCATTCCAACCAGAGTGAGGGCATACAGCTTGCAGCTGCTTGCTGAATCTGCACTGTTAAGCACACCTATGGTGTTCCAGAACATTCAAAATATAGTGTAGGTGAAATATTCAAGTGGGACTCATAGGAGTGGTTTTGCTTCTATTACAACAAACTTCTTGGAGCAGAGTAAAACTTTGAAGAGGATCAGTTTCTCAAGTCTCAAAGAAATCTATTGGTAGAACACTTTCAGAAAACTTAGTTTAACAGCATGTATGTTTTACCAATGCTACAAAAGCTTTGAAATAAACCATTTCTTCTGGTGTTTGAAAGTGCTCTTGCTTTGATCTACCACATTCACTTTTATACCACTATTTTCTCAATGCAAACAAAGTGAGTGCACACAGAATGAAGCTTCTTACTGAAATTTCTCCTCTTAGGCACTTCTAAGCTGTAGTGAAACAATGCATTCCAGGATATTTCAGGAGAAATGTAGGAACAAAGTTAACAAGATATCCCTTGTACCGAGGAGCATTGTCTTCTGAGACCATGATGGTACTACAGAGAACATCAATTGCCCAGTTTATTAAAATCCACTTGTGAAACTTTTCTGAACTGTCACTTCATATGCAGTTGCTGCTTCAAATTAAGTGCCTCCTTCAATGTTACAAACAACTTGAAATTGTTATACATTGTGTTTTTGCACACTTTTCCTTTGTGTTATTCATCCAAATTCAAACTGCACTGTTCTCACTGACAACAGAGTGGGAGCATACAGATTGGAGCTGTTTGCTAAAATTGCTCCTGTTAAATGTTTATTAAGTGTTTTTGGCCAATACATTCAAAAATCACTTCAAGCCCCAAATACACACTGGGCTTACAAGAGAGCTCTTGCTTCTTATTAGGATCAATTTCTTAGAGCAGAGTGCACCTTTGTAAAGGAATAATTTCTCAAAGTCTCATTGAAATCCACTGGTTAAACATTTCTAAAAAACACAATTTAACAACATATACCAGTGGCAATGGAACAAATGCTATGAAGTTAAACCAATGCTTCTGATGCTTGAAAGTGCTCTCCCTTAGTGCTACCTCATCCAAATTCAAACCAGAGCAGTGTTCTCATCCAGATCAGAGTGAGGGCACACAGGTTGAAGCTTCTTTCTGAAACTTCTTCCTGTTTGGAAATACTGTGCTGTTTTCAAACAGCACAAAGCATGTTTCAAACCCAATGTAAGAACAGAGGTAGCAAGTGGTTCCTAATACCTGGGAGCACCATTTTCAGGGAACATGGTGGGACTGCAGAGAACATCAATTTTGCAGGGATTCACTGAAATCTATTTGTGACACATTTTCAGAAAACTCATTTCAAGTGCCATTCCCCTTCAAAGAAACTGCCTGTTTCAATGTTACAAACTCTTTGAATTGAAAGCAGGAAACCTTGTGTTCAAAAGCACATTTGCTTTGTGCTTATTCATCCAAATTCAATTGACAGTGTTCTGAATTAAAACAGAGTGAGAACATACAGGTTGAAACTGCTTCCTGAAACTACGTTGGTAAGCACACCTACGGTGTTCTCAGCCAGCACATTCAAAAATGATTTCTGGCAAAATATAAAAATGAGACTCATAAGAGTTCTTCTGTTTCTATTAGAACCAACATCTTGAAGCAGAGTGAAACTTTAAAGAGGATCACTTTTTGAAAGTGAAATCCACTGGTAAAACATTTCCAGAAAATTCAATCTAACAGCATATACCAGAAAACAATGGCACAAATGCTTTGAAATGAAAACATTTCTTCTGGTTCTTGAAGGTGCTCTTAGATTGTGCTACCACCTCCAAATTCAAACCACAATGTTCTCATTACAAACACAGTGATTGCATAGTGAATGAAGTTTCTTGATGAAACTTCTGCTCTTGTGCATTTCTAACCTGTAATCAAAGAGCACATTCCATGATAATTTAGGCCCAATGTAGAAAGAAGGAACAAGATATTCCTTGTACCCAGGAGCAAAATTTTCTGGAACCATGGTTTGAGTTAAGAGAATAGTGGTAACCTAATAAAAGCCAAAAGTTTACTGAGATCTGTTTCTGTTCCAAATCCTGAGGGACACAAGTAAAAAAGAATTCAATATTGTGTCCTCATCTGGACTGTTCATGACATCATTGGTCAAGAGCTTTGTATTTCACTGGCTTACAGTAACACAAATTCCTGGCTTCTGATTTCTTCCATAAAATGTTCCATAAAGTAATTGTGAGCCACTATATGCAAACCTGTACAACTCTATGCATCAGCAAAAGAACAGATTCTAAGACTGTTAGTCAGGTGGAACTATTTTATTAAAAACTTACAGCATGCTTCCATAACCTGTGAAAGCTAAAGAAGGCAAGATGCAGATTACAGAAATTTAATATTATCTTCTTTTTGATTCACTGTGGCCTGTATATGCATACTGAATCAAGGACAAAAATGAGTTTGGTTCTACACCTTCCATTTTTATTTCTTTTTTTCTGGCTTATGACATCATTAGTAAGCATGGCAGCAAAATAATCTGAGAGACAAGAGAGCATCAATCTGTTAGTTGGAATTTTGTGATCAGCAGCAACTAAAATTATATCACATAACTTTTTAATGTCTTGAATAATTTCCCATTTTTAAATATTTGCTCATTCTGATTAAGGGCTTGAAGAAAATCATGTGATAAACATGGTTCCATTGAATGGCAGAATGATAATGTATGACTAATACTGGAAATCTATGACTGGCTCTGGATGCAGCCTGGGGTCATGGTGGGATCAGCTGGCCAAGACTGAGGAGGAGGGCAAGAGGGATAGAGGAATTCTCAGCCCCTCACACATCCCTGGTCTTTTCCCAGCATCTTAACCTGAAACACTGTGCCAAAAGTCACAGTCTTGTAGAATATGTAAGTAAACTGAGAATAACACCTCCAATACAGTATAAGTAGTACTCCATTAGGTATTGGGGCAGTGCTAGGGAGCACAGCACAGAAGCAGTTAACTATTGAGAAGTGTGAAGGAAGAAAGGGAGTTGAAAATCTCAGTTTGATCACAAGGAATGTATTTCCTATCCTCATGCACAAAAGATTGCTGATAGAACTCCCTATTACACATTACTAAGCACTATCTCCTTTATAAGAGAGTAGGAAAGACAGGTCCATTAATTTAAAAGCAGCAATCCAGCTCTTTAAAAGTTCATTAAACACAACATCATTTCCTTGACTGATTACTTCATTTTATTCTATAGCAACTTTTCTACTACCCAGTGCTCTTGGGACACATCTTTATCAACATAATATTGTACAGTTATTGAAGACACCAGAAGCCAAAGTCATGCAGCAATGTACTACATCCACTTTTTTAGTGGTGTAAATCATTCAGAGGGAGAAAGCATTAAATTCTATACATTGTGGTTTATTAATCAACATTTTGTGTAATTTAGGCAGTGAAAATTTGATTTTAAAAAGATAAAATTATGATATGCTTACAAATAATGTTAAACTTGAAAGATGATAAAAACATATTACTTAAATCATTAATTAATAAAAGAACAAGTATGATGTTATAAACAGTTCAATGATCTCCAAAGTTCCAAAACTTACAAAAGTTGAATTGGAAATGCTGAAATGAATTCACAGAGAGATATAAATCTGGCCTTTCCTACTAGGGTAGAAATGCAGATTGATCCACCAGACACATTTAGAACTATGGACAGGTATTAGGTATATGTTATCTTTTACCTTCAGCTTATAAACTTGAAAAACAGCTCAAAGGTTAGAGTCCTATTACAATGAGATAAGCATGAAGCATAACAAGATGCTTACTTCTCTGTGGGGGTCCTCTCTGCCACATCCCATGTGGATGAGAGAAGTGTGAACTGCCAGAGTTGGATGTTGGCTGTACATTACTCAATTACCCCAAAAACTTATCTACTTAATGAACACACAAGAGCCAATACTCTTTCTAAATGAGAGGGGTCATGATGGGTCTGACCCATCATGATGTTAATGATGTTTTGTAAGAGCTCTTGGCTCTTACAAAAACTCACCCAACTCTCCTTTACTTATAATATACAGGTAAAGGAGACAAGGACTGAAGAAGCCTCTGTAATGAACAGAATAGAGTGGAGTTGGGGGAGCCATTCTCTTAAGGGGGAATATTCTGGAAGGAGACAGAACCACCCCATGCAACACTGCTTGCTTCCTGACAGTTCCTAGAAGCCAGGCATCTGTGACCCATGGCTCAACCTAGCCTGATTCTGCTAAATAATAATGACTTCTCACATCTCCCCCTTTTTTATATTTTAAAATTCAAATGATGGGCAGTTATGTTGAGGCTCCAGATCTTGATTCTGAGAGTTGCTTTGAGGTCCCGGCTCTTGGTTCTGAGAACTGTTCTGAGGTCCTGCCTCTTGGTTCTGAGAGTATGGCAACCTATTGTCATGACAAAAAAAGAATCAATAGCAAATATATTTCAATATTATACCATTCAATTTAGTAAATATCTGATCAACCAGAAATGCAGAGTCCATGAGATCAATTCTTTTGAATATCCTTAAGGTAGTAATGTGATTTTACAAAACCCAGGCTATTATTACTGTTATGTCAAATGTCCATTAGATTATATTTAATTATCTCTTAGTCCCATTGGGAAGTATGATATTTAGTTGTAACAACATACAAGCTTACAGTCATTATGGCATTTAAGACTTTGTTTAAATTTGAGAGCAAAAGGCTCATTACTGATATTTGTAATAGTAGCTGCTAAAGCATTTAATTTAATCTCAATTATTTTATTAATACTTAACTTTCAGAGGTCATAGTATTTTACAGAAAAAATCATACCCCTAGATATAGTGAATGTGGGAACAGATAGGAACCTAAAAGATTATATTAAAATATATATGAACCAAATTATCATAAAAGAAATAACTGTGAGAATATAAATGTGAATTATTCATCTTTCTAGTGTAATATCAATCAGTTTGTTGGATTCCAATTTGGTGTTTATTAAATGGTTAACAGCAGTGAAAAGTAATATCCAAATAATAGAGAATAGTCCAAATTACATTGAGTTTCAAAAATCACAATGTCTGTACATTCAATCTTATTTTATATACTGAAAATAGTTTTAAAGGGTTCAATTAGTTGCCTATTTTCTTAGATCTTTCATAGCATTAAAGATTTAGATTAAATATGGTTTTTTGCAAATTCTTTTTAGAATTAAAAGTGACACATTTAGTGGCAATGTTGACAAGTAAAGCCTTTCTGGCTTTGAATCTTCTAAAGATATTTTGATATAACTGTCTTTCATCAATTTTTGAAGGTCAATCCAAAAACATCCATCACCTTTGAAATATGTAGCATTGTCAAGACATTTGTCTATTTTATCCATTTAGCAAAGACATCAGATTCTATTGCAGAACAATTAAGGGAGTAAGATATAGGTGGATATTTCATAAAAATGACTAACTGTATATGAGAAAGTCCAATTCTAATAATTGAACATAATCCAAAGTTCCAAGGACCAGTATAATTGGTTGTCCTAGGTACTCCTTATGCTGTCTTTTTCTTATAGGCTACATCTACATAACCAGAGTGTGTCATGGAACCAGCATATAGATATTGTTCCATTACAGCCAGTAGAGTCAAATCCATTCACATGGATGGGTGTAATGTGAGTTTCTACAAAACCTTCCATCATTTGAATATCATCAGTAAATATTAGGATTGATTCTCCAGTCCACATTGTTGGATGTATTAAAGATGGATCTGGAAAATGGGCCCAACTTATTTCCTACAGATTTCACTTACCTGAGAGTTCAATAAAGCTAACATATAAATATTGTGGTTGGAGATTTAAAATCTTATTGTAAAATCTGGTGCATTCTATTGCTCCATGTATCACTCAGCAGCAGTGAAATTCCTAATATAATTTTTAGAAAATATTTTTTGAAATTAAGTAGGTTTACATAGTGATCTGTTTCCCCCTTTATATTTTTATTTTTCTTAAATTAAATTGTAGAAAAAAATTACACTAAACTGGAGTATTACTAACTTTAAATTGTAGACAATGGCCTAGCATTGCACACATAATTAAACTATAAGAAGTGACCTGGGCTGGGGATATAGTTCAATTGGTAGAGTGCCTGTCTCTCATGCACAAGGCCCTGGGTTCAATTCCCAGCATCCCCCAAAAAGAAAAAAAAAAGTAGTGACTTAATAAACATTTCTATTTGAACAGAAAGATTAATTAAGTTACATATTGTTGAAGTCAATGTTGTTAACTTGAAAAGGACATTACAAGAAGGGAAGGTCCAGTTTCCACCAAATATAGGATTTGATTTTGTCTATAATTGTGGACTGAGTTAAAACTCTATAAAGTGTAGTCAGTAGAGACTTTGAAAATTAGTCTCATGACCTATTTGTTATAGAGGTAATGGTCTTATTTTTCTAAATTAACTTCAGGATAGCATTTTAGTACATTATTTAAAAATCTTAAAAATTTATATCATTGATCCAGCAATTGTATTTTAAGGGTTCTATGGAAAGATAATCTTTATGTATAAAGACATTTTGTATGAATATGTTAAATAAACTTGTTTTAAAGTAGTAAAAATAGTCCAAATGTCCAGCATAAAGTTTTGGATAAATAAAATAGAAGAAAAAAACCTGGAATTAAAAGTATTGCTGCAAAAGCATACTGTAGTAGTGTGCAATCTAATTCAATGTTATAAGCTTTAAAATGAACAATATAATTGTGTATGTGCAAAATATGTATATGTCTGGACTTATTTTTAGAAAGCAGTTTAGAAAATTTAATAAATGTTAATAATAATTGCTGGAACCTCCAAAACAATCTTTTATGTGTACTAATTTTTTCTAAGTGGGTCTCTTCACAAAATATAGGGAAGATACCATAATTCTGAAGCCATCTTTAGCCTCTTTATCTGATTATTATTTTATTTTATATTAATCTTTGGATTAATATAAATTAAGTAGCACAATTTAATATCACATCTGAAACATGAAACACAGACATGCCAAGAGCTTCCATCCCCTCTGGGGAATGTAAGGTATAGAGCCACCTTTCTCTCCTGTTACAGGAATTTCCCACTTCCCCACCACCTGTCAATCTGCGTTCCACACATCTCTTCCATTACAGGAATTTACAGTCTCCCCATCACCTGTCAGTCTGCTTAATTTCCAGCTTATGCTGCCGCCATCTTGCTGCCTCCCATGTTACATTCTAACATGTTATTGATCCATCAGTCAGTCTGCAAGAATTCTCCTCCACAATTGGTTCCTCCCAGCCCATGAAATTCCAATATCTGGGAGAAGACATGCGCCATGTTCTTCTTCTTTTTTCTTTTTCCACCCCAGCAGACCTTATCCTTCCCCATAAAATAAAGTCTTTTGCATGAGTTTTGGTATCTGCGGAACATTTTTCTGGGAGCTACCGTCAAGCCACAACTGAGCCAGCAACCCCTAACAGGGGAAGGTGTCAAAATACTTACCATATGGTTAGACTTTAAATAAGCCAGTATCTTCTGAACATTCTCTGAAAACATAGTTAAGTTTACTTTCTAATGTAGAGAGTAATACAAAAACTGTAAACATATTTATTTAATTTTAAAATATTAAATGATATAATTCATTTTTTAATTAAATTGCTATTATTATATAAGTTTGTAAGAGACCATTATTGAGAAGATTTTAGTTTGGGGAACATCAGCTTAATAACATATCACTGTAAATCTAATATTTTAAAAACTTTATCTGGAAAACAAGAATAAAATTAATATAATAAGTCAGTACTAATTACTATGGTTAATTAAAATATAGTCATTGATGTTTTCATATTAATCAAATTTGGCTTTTAAAGAGAAATTTAAAATTTGGAATGGAAGTTTGTATTTTAAAATAAGTTATTTTTAAACCAAATTGTATAAAGCATAATATATGTAAATTAACTTTTTAAAAAAATAGTAGAAATTCAATAAGCATAAGAAATTATTTTATTAGGATGATAAATTAATATTTTAAGCATTTTCTTTTTCTTCTCTTTCAGTAAGAAGGTCCAATGAATAGGGGTTTGTGAAAAGATCTTGTCTATATTTGTAACAATCCTTTTGAAAGACCCTACGCCCCCCTGTCCAAGGAAGAACCCACGTAATCACTGGCTGCAAAAGCAAGAGGCAGTTTATTGGTTACACAGGCGCCTGCGGGTGCGCAGCAAAACCTCAGCCGGAGCTTCGGTTATGTGGCACACCGGGCTTTTTGGGGTACAGGTTTTTATAGGGTAAAGGGGCAGGTTTCGCGCGCGCGGTAAGCAACAGGTTTCCTATTGGTTATTTTGAATCCAGCACGTACACAGCACATAGGTTACTTGAAGGGTAAGGTTATTATATCCCAAAAAAATCCACAATTATTACTTGGTATTCTTGGTATTTTTATGGTTCCTGGTTCCCGCTTATCAGTTCCTGATTGTTTAGGCACTCCCTGGGACCCGATGATCTATGCTTTCCCAACCGCCCTATTCTTTCTTAACCTAGTTATCAGTTTAACGACCTCCAGGTAGGCCGTGCAACCTTCCCGGGGGGGGGGTTTGGTAGAGTGTCCTAGGTCATGGGTTTAAGACAAAGAGCTGGGGCCTTTCATTTCCCCCCTTTTTCTTTATCATGGATAGAATCATATATCCATTTGTTCATTCCGCCTCGGTTATGGAGAGTATTCATCAGTCTGCTTAATCATTTGGTACTGTTGAGTAAGGACCATAGTCTGGATCGTGGAAAGTCGATCCTTCATAAACTGTACTAGTCTGTTCAAGATGCAGGGCCCGAAGGTGAAGATTAGTATTAAAATTATCAGAGGAAGAGCTATAGTAGATAGCAAGGTAGTCAACCAGGGAGACTTACTAAACCAATGTTCAAACCATCCTTGTTGTGTCTCAAGTTCTCTCTGCCGTTTGGCTAATCTTTCTGTTACCTTTTCCATGGTTTCTCTGACTACTCCTGTATGATCTGCATAAAAGCAACACTGTTCTTTTAGGGCTACACAGAGGCCTCCTTCTTGCAAGAACAATAGATCTAGTCCTCTTCTGTTCTGCAGCACAACCTCAGAGAGGGAAGTAAGAGATTTCTCCAGGGCTGTAATAGATTTTGCCATAGCAGTTAGGTCCTCATTCATGGCGGCTTGTAGATATAAGTATTGATTTCCCTGTATTATTGCAGCTGTTCCTGTACCGATTCCTGCAGCAATTCCCCCTACTCCTAGCAACAGAGCTATGGTCAGGCTAATGGGTTCCCGGGGGTACCTCTTTTGGCCTTCTAAGTGACTCAGAACATACTCTGATTGTAAATAGGATATCCTAGGCCACAGTTGAACTAATACACAGAAATCGGTTGTGACATTTAAAACGGCAGTGGACACACAAGGGGTTAGTCCAGTGTTGCATGCCCAGTAGGTCCCGCTAGGTCCCCAGATATATTGATGGCCGTCCTGAGTTGGGAGGGTCTGATTACAAAGGGAGTAATGTGACCTAGGTACCTTGCCTATACATAGGCCTTGCCCACTGACTTCAGGGATTGTAAGTTTAGAGCTAGGTAGGGAGGAACACTTGCTATTAGGGGTACTACTATTCGTCCAGCCAGCTGTGGTGGCGATTCCCTCATAATAAGGTGGGCTAGAGGCTAGACATAACCAACAGTCTAGGGTTTTGTCTGGACTGGTGGAATTGAGGGCTTGAAATGCTCCTTGGACTAGGCGCAACAGCCGATCCCCAGTGCCCAGAGGAGGAGATTCAACAAAGGGGCTTCTGGGAAGGACGCTATCTGATGGTGTGGACGCAGGGCTAGTAGGTGGGGGTACGGTCTTGGAGGGTTCTTTCGATTCAGGGACTGAGGGTACCCACTGGTCTCCAAGAACCAAATTGGGGCCTACTGGGGTTTTTGTTTCTTTTGCTTCTACCTGAATTCGGAATAGGAGCCCTGGATCGCCTTGCGGAGTGTGTAGGCGAACTCCCCATAAATATCCTTGGAGCCATGCTATTTGTTTTTTTTTCCTTCCTGGGTAAATCTGATAGTTACATTAGATTCACCTGGGGTTGTTTCTGAAAATTGCACGTAGTCACTTCTAGGTTTTCCCTTGAGCCAATACCCATTTGAACTAGTTTCACAACCCCATGAGGCACAATAGTAGGCTTCTGGCCCCCCACATTGGTAGGTTCTGGTGCGCCCAGGGCAAAAATACCAAGATCGGAATCTGCAGGGTGGATAGGAGTCCCCTTTGGTTTTCTGAGTGTGTTCCCAAGATCCTTCAGCTAACTTACAAAGATCGAAAGTTAAGTCCGGCCACCAGGTGTTTAGGGCATGATGCCCTTGAGCCAGGACTAATTTCTTTCCAGTTTCAATATTGTGAATCGACCAAACTAGATTTCTGGATACATGCGGACTGCCATAGGGCATCACAGGAAACAAAGCTAAGATAATTAACAACGTGAAAGTCTTATCTTTAGCGGATTTTGGGTGCGTCATAACCTCCATGTTGATTCCTGGGGTGTTGGGGCGGAGTCTTGTGGATGTGCCGCTTTCGCGTGGGCTGCGTGGATCCAGGCTGCAATGCCGTCTACCTTGATGGCGGTAGGGGTGGTCAGCAAGACGGTGTAAGGTCCTTTCCAGCGAGGTTCAAGGTTTTTGCTCTGATGTCTCCGGACCCAGACGGTGTCTCCTATCTTGAAGGAGTGTGGCACTGTTGGTTTCTCCAGCTGTTCCTTATAGGCTGCCGCTAGGGGCTTCCAGACTTCATTTTGGACTAACTGCAATGCACGCAAATGGGTCTGCAGGGTGGGGGTGAATAGAGCAGAAATCTCAGTTTCATAGAAATTGACAGTGGGTGGTGGGGCACCATACAGAATTTCAAAGGGGGTTAGTCCTTGAGGGCCAGGGGTGTTCCTGGCCCTGTACAAAGCTAAAGGCAGGAGTTGCACCCAGTCTCTAGTGCCAGTTTCAAGCGTTAATTTGGTTAAAGTCTCCTTGATAGTTCTATTCATTCTTTCTACCTGCCCTGAGCTTTGGGGTCGGTAAGCACAATGTAATTTCCAATTAATCCCCAATGTACTGGCCACTAACTGACTTACCTGGGAGGTGAAGGCAGGCCCGTTATCTGAACCAATGGCCCCAGGTACACCATAACTTGGAAAGATTTCTTCCAGTAGCTTCTTTGCTACGACTTTAGCAGTCTCATGCCGAGTGGGATATGCTTCTACCCATCCTGAAAAAGTGTCTACAAAAACTAAAAGATACCTGTATCCATACATACCAGGCTTGATTTCTGTGAAGTCGACTTCCCAACTGGTTCCAGGCTTGTGCCCTCTGGCCCGGATTCCAATCCCAAATTTTATTTTACCTGCGTTAACCTGAGCACAAGCTTGACAATTTCTCACGACTTGCCTGATGATTGAGTCTCTGTGGGGCAGGTATAGATTTCCTTCTCCATGATCCAAGAGGGTTCTCATCTTTTTAGCTCCCAAATGAGTAAGTCGGTGCAAGGACATTATTAATTCTTTGGTGTGTTTGATAGGCATTACAGTTTTTCCCTGGTATTCCCATGTGCCTTCAGCCGGGTTATAGGTGGCCTCTAGGTGTTGCACAATGTCCAAATTTGGGTCCTCATAGACCCAGTGTTCATCGAAGTCCTCAGGCGACTTCTTAACCTTTTGTGGCAATAGGGTGGTCACTAGGAGTTGTGGTCCTAGAGCCGCATTTCTTGCAGTTTCGTCTGCCAGCCTGTTCCCTTTTGCCTCCAGGTGATCCCCCTTCTGGTGACCGGGACAGTGTACTATGCTTAGTTTCTTTGGCAAGAACAAGGCTTTTAGTAAGGCTAAAATTTCAGTTTTATTTTTGATCTCCTTTCCATCTGAAGTTAGCAATCCTCGCCGTCGATAAATTTCTCCATGAATGTGGGCGGTGGCAAAGGCATACCTACTGTCTGTATACACATTGAGTTTCTTTCCTTCAGCTAGTTTTAATGCCTGTGTTAAGGCTATCAATTCTGCCCGCTGAGCTGAAGTTCCTCCCGGTAGTGCACTTGCCCAAATTACCTCTGACTCGGTGGTGATAGCTGCTCCCGCCCGTCGTTCCCCATCAAGTAGATAACTGCTTCCATCAGTGTACCATACCAGCTCTGCGTCCTTCATAGGTTGATCTGTGAGATCTGGTCTGGTTCCTTGGGTTTCTGCAAGAATCTGCTGGCAGTTATGGGGGGTAGGTCCTCCTGGAAGGGGCAGGAGTGTTGCTGGGTTTAAGGTGACAACGGGGCCGAATTGGATTCGGTCCCTGTCCAGCAGCAGAGATTGGTAGTGGGTGAGCCAGGCATTAGAAATCCAGCGGTTGGGAGGTTGGCGAATAATGGCCTCGATGGTATGGGGTGTTAGTAAAGTTAATGGCTGTCCCAGAGTCAATTTGGTGGCATCTTTAATTAGGATGGTGACTGCCGCCACCATCCGAAGGCAAGGGGGCCATCCTGATGCTACAGGATCCAATTTCTTGGACAAGTAGGCTATAGGACGCCTCCACGGTCCTAATTTTTGGGTTAGGACTCCTTTAGCATAGCCTTGTTTCTCATCTACAAACAGATCGAAGGGTCTGGTGACATCTGGCAGACCCAAGGCAGGGGCAGACAGGAGGGCCAATTTAATTTGATCAAATGCCATCTGATGTTCCTCAGTCCAAGTAAATGGGTTGTTTTGTTTTGTCAGTGGGTACAAAGGGGCTGCAATTTCCGCGAACCCAGGAATCCATAGTCTGCAAAATCCTGCAGTCCCTAGAAATTCCCGCAGCTGCTTGGGGTTCTTGGGGACTGGGATGCTTGAAATAGTCTCTTTTCTGGCTGGGGTCAGCCACCTTTGGCCATCACGTAGCTCATAGCCAAGGTAAGTAACTTTGGTTTGACAAATTTGTGCCTTTTTGGCTGATGCCCGGTACCCTAGTTGCCCTAGGGTTTGCAATAACGCTTTCGTTCCTTCCAGGCATTCCTCCTCAGAGGTAGCTGCCAATAAGATGTCATCCACATATTGGAGCATTATTAAGGAGGGGTGTCTTACCCGGAAGTCGGCCAAGTCCTGGTGTAAAGCCTCGTCAAAGAGTGTCGGGCTGTTCTTGAATCCCTGCGGTAGTCTGGTCCAGGTCAGCTGCCCAGAGAGCCCCTTCTCAGGATCCCTCCATTCAAATGCAAAGAGGGCCTGGCTTTGGGGGCTTAACCTTAGGCAGAAGAATGCGTCCTTTAAATCCAATACTGTGTACCAGGTGTGAGTGGGAGGCAGGGTGCTCAGGAGGTTGTAGGGATTAGGCACCGTGGGGTGAATATCTTCTACCCTTTTATTTACTTCTCTTAAGTCCTGAACTGGCCGGTAATCTTTAGTCCCGGGCTTCTTAACTGGGAGTAAGGGGGTATTCCAGGGCGATCGACAAGGGGTTAGAATGCCTTGGTCTAAGAGCCGCTGGATGTGTGGCTTAATGCCCTGGTAAGCCTCCATTGACATGGGGTACTGCTTGATGTTAATAGGGGAGGCAGTAGTCTTAAGTGGAATCACTATAGGGGGCTGGCGTATTGCCATCCCCACTTCCCCGGTTTCTGCCCAAGCTTCTGGGTAAGTAGTAATCCAATAGTCCATGTTCCGATCGGGTTGTGGGGTGCTATCAAATAGTCAGTACTCATCTTCCAATTTAAAGGTTAGTATATGTAAAGGAGCCCCGTTTGGTCCGCTGACTGAGGCTTTCCCATTTTCAAAATGAATTTGGGCTTTCAATTTAGTTAGTAAGTCTCTTCCTAGTAGTGGGTATGGACAGTCAGGTACATGTAAGAATGAGTGGGAGACTTTACCTGAGGCAAGATGCACTTCTCTTTTGGTGGTCCATCGGTAAGATTTGCACCCGGTGGCTCCTTGGACCCATGTGGTCTTGCTGCTCAAGAGCCCTGGAGCTTGGGTTAGTACCGAATGTTGGGCTCCGGTGTCTACTAGGAAAGTAATCGGTTGCTCCCCCACTCGAAGAGTTACCCGGGGCTCAGGGGGGAGCTCCTGGCCCTGACGCCCCTAATCTTCATCATCTAAAGCCAGCAATTGGGGGGCTCGGTTTGGGTACTTCCTTAAGTTGGGAAGCCTTTTTGGGTTCTTTGGACAGTCCTTAACCCAGTGTCCTTTTTCCTTGCAGTAGGCACATTGGTCATGCTCTACGAGGGGCCTGCTTCGCCCTTTTTCCTTTCCTAGCCTATTCTCCTTTAGTTCTGCCCGCGTGACCGTGGCCAGTATTTTACTTAATTCTTTATTTCTCTTTCGATCTCTTTCCCTTTCCCTTCTATCTAATTCCTCTTTGTATCTCATCTCTCTTTCCTCTTGCACTTTCCTAATTCTTTCTTCCCTTTCTTCTGGAGTTTCCCTCTTATTAAAAATCCTTTCTGCTTCCTTCAGTAGATCTGCCAAGGAATAGTCCTGCAGATTATCCAACCTTTGTAACTTGCTTCTTATATCCGGGGCTGATTGCCAGATAAATGCCATGGAGACGTTACCTTTCTGCTCCTCACTATCTGGATCGAAGGGAGTGAATCTTCGATAAGCCTCTTTCAACCTTTCTAGAAATGCGGTCGGGGTTTCTTCCGCCCGCTGGATAGTCTGTCTTACCTGAGCCAAATTAGTGGGCCGTCGCCCTGCTCCATGGAGACCCGCTATAAGCAACTGGCGATAGAGACGTAGGTGGTTCCTACCTTCATCAGTGCTATAGTCCCAATCTGGTCGGGTCAAAGGAAAGGCTTCATTGATCAGGTTTGGTAGTTGAGTGGGATGCCCATTATCCCCTGGAACATTTTTTCGAGCCTCCAGTAACACTTTTTGTTTCTCCTCAGAGGTGAGGAGAGTCTGGAGAAGTTGCTGACAATCATCCCAGGTTGGCTGGTGGGTCACTAGAACAGACTCAATCAGAGAAATCAAGGCAACTGGGTCACTAGAGAAAGGAGGGTTATGAGCCTTCCAATTATAAAGATCAGAGGCGGAGAATGGCCAATACTGGTATGGACTATTAGGGCCGCCGGTCTGGCGCAAGGGGAAGGCTTTTGAAGTTTTCCCCAGATTTGGGGGTTCTCGGCGTCCCCGGAGTCGCCCCACCATGGGGGATGGGTCTGGAGGGGCACCGGCGACAGGTGATTCTTCCTCTTCTTCGGAGGAATCTGAATGGGGAGCTGGAAGAGGTTGGGGTGGATAGGGTGGGGGTTCCTCTGTCATCAGGTCCATCAGGGTGGATTCATCGGGTGGAAGGATCGTTCGCGACTTTGACCTGCTTGAGGCTGGGGGTTTAGACTTATCTAATATAGGGTACAACCTAGAACTTTGGGTAGATGGTGCCGGAATGGGAGCAAGGGGTGCAGATGGGAGAGGTGAGGGGCTTAGAGGAGAAGGGGGAGAGGGCTTAAGTGAGGAGAAAGGGGTGACCCATGGGGGTGGGTTAGAGACTAGATTTTCCCAAGTCACGATGTAGGGGACTTGATCTGGGTGTCCTCTGGGTCCTAGAATGAAAACTTGGGATTTGACCTGTGAAATAAGATCAAGGTTAAAGGTTCCTTCTTTGGGCCAACCGACATTGAAAGCTGGCCATTCAGAGGAGCAGAGTGCTATCCATTTTTTCTTTGTAATCTCGACCGACATGTTGTTGGCTCGGCTCCGGACATCCTGCCAATGGTCGAGAGTGAGACTTAGAGGGGTTACCATGGATTGCCCCATCTTTGCCTCAGGATGTAAAAGGAGGTAAAGAAAAGTACACAACAAGACAAAGACAAAACCACAAAAGACAATCGCTGCGCGCTTTCGACACAAGCCGAAAGTATCTAAGGGTGCCAACGAACTGGGGAGTTCTTGGCCAAATCTCAAAACGGTGTATCCTTCGGAGACACCTGAGGCCCCGAAAAATCGGGCGCCCGGGATCCCTGGGACGTCTCCCAGGGTGGCAGGGGAGAAGTCAGAGTTCGTCAACTCCTTCTCAGGCTGCCCAAATATTACAAATGGAACACGCGTGCCCCTACAAAGTACTATCGCTGCGCTTCAAGACAGAAAGACAGAACAACTACACAAACCAAGACAGACAAGAACAAAACATTTTGTGCTAGCCAGCTTACCTCCCAGAGTACTTTCGGCCGTTCCTCGGGCAGGGGTCCGGGGTGATCTCGTCTGATCTCGGTGGGACCTCCAAATGAAAGACCCTACGACCCCCTGTCCAAGGAAGAACCCACGTAATCACTGGCTGCAAAAGCAAGAGGCAGTTTATTGATTACACAGGCGCCTGCGGGTGCTCAGTAAAACCTCAGCCGGAGCTTCGGTGAACTGGCACACCGGGCTTTTTGGGGTACAGGTTTTTATAGGGTAAAGGGGCAGGTTTCGCGCGCGCGGTAAGCAACAGGTTTCCTATTGGTTATTTTGAATCCAGCACGTACACAGCACATAGGTTACTTGAAGGGTAAGGTTATTATATCCCAAAAAAATCCACAATTATCACTTGGTATTCTTGGTATTTTTATGGTTCCTGGTTCCCGCTTATCAGTTCCTGATTGTTCAGGCACTCCCTGGGACCTGATGATCTATGCTTTCCCAACCGCCCTATTCTTTCTTAACCTAGTTATCAGTTTAATGACCTCCAGGTAGGCCGTGCAACCTTCCCAGGGGGGGGGTTTGGTAGAGTGTCCTAGGTCATGGGTTTAAGACAAAGAGCTGGGGCCTTTCACTTTATAATCGAAACAGTAGAATTTAAAGAATAAAAACTTTTATTCATTTGTTCTTTAGCTGATTGTGTTAATTATATATAGTCAATTTAATTTTATGTAGCCAATTTAAATATATGTAGCCAATTTTATATAGCCATTTTAATTACATATAAATATTTCAAAAATTATTTTGCACAAATGTTGTTTTAATTTATTCAACATGTTATGGTCTTCTATTTTTATCAGGTTAAAAAAAAGTTTTAGGCACTTACATCTTATACCTGATACTTTAAGTGCTAGTATGTGGTTCTCAATGAGAAAAGAGAGAATAAAGGAATTTTAGACCTTTTATTAACCAAATTACAAATATGTCTAATGTTCATATATATTTTAGTTAGGAATATCTGATGTTTTTACACTTAGTAGATTATGTTCCAATCAATGATCTTTTAGCATCCCATCCTTGTAAATCGATTAAGTATCTCCTGTAATAAAAGCATAGATAATTAATTTTATTCTCTCAAATTAAATTTACTTATTCTTAATTGCGAAAGTCAAGATATCAAAAAGTGTAAATAATAATATTAGTAATTTCTTTCCTGTTTAAATAAAACATTAGAAACAAGGAATATATATCTTAAATATTATAGAACAAAACAATTTATTATTTATTTGACCACCTGGAAAAATGTGAATTAAAAGGTTTTTTACCTGGAATGTGAGAAAATAAATATAAAGAAGCCTTTTATTTTTATTTTTAGATATTTACCCAATATGCATTAAATTTCATTAATTCACAAGAATTAAGGTTATATAAATCATTTTTATTATAATTTTAAAGTGTGAGCATGTTCCTTAAACTGTAAGTAAATTTTGAAATCATGTAAATGTAGTCACAGTGTGTACACATTTGTAGATCAGTCAAAAAGAAAATTTTTATAATTAATTTTAAGTGAAGATACATAGCAGTGAACATGCATTAAAGATTGATTTAATTTGTGTAAGAATTTAAGATATAAAAAGAAAATTTTCAAAATAATTCAGGTCGCTGACTTTTGTTCTGATAATTGTGATACCGCCGTTTACCGGTAACCAGTTCTGCTCCTTCTAATGTTGAAGATTGAACACTAGAGAAGCACGCCAAGGCAAGCATATTAAGCAGGTTTTATTTAAAGGTAATAATACAGACTTCTCCCAGCAGGAAGAAGGGGGCCATGGCTGATGTTCTAAAGTCCCAAGAAGTGAGCGCACCCTACATCTTTTATAGGTTAAAGTCTCTTTTGTTCTCCAGTTCTCTCCCCCCTTATCTCTCCTTCCTGCCTAAGTGACTAGGCCTGGTTTTGCATTAATTGAGAAACCATGGGCAGGAGGAGGGCCAGGGTGACTCAGTCAGGCAAAGCCCAGGGGGCATTAATTAGCAGCTCCATGCTTGCAGTCCTTGATAAAGGCAGGTAAATTTGGCCATCAATGGGCTCTGGAGATCCTTGACATTCCATTCTTCCAAAGGCAGTCTCCAACTTCTAGAGGCAGATGACTTCATGGCCTCATTTCCTCGATTTGACCCGATTTCCTATTTCTACACTAACTACCTGTCCTTAATTCTGGCTTCAATTGTTATTCATCTTTAAAATCATACCTAAAAAAACAAAAGATTAATCTGCCAAAAGCACAATCAGAAGATCTTTTATGAAGTTTTGATAAAAAAATTTTAAGAATTTTTTCTTGGACCTGAGTTGTCTCTTAGTGAGCCTGCAGGTTTCTCCATTTACATTTCAATTTAAGTCTTCATTGAGACCAGTAAAGAACTAAAAGAAAGATTATTGGTTCCAGCAAAATTTTGATGAGAAGGGCATTTTAACCCTTTATTTTTAGGACAGGTTTGGATGACAAAATTATGAGACCTTATTTTCTATTACTTTTGAGAATGAAGTTACTATGCTAATCTTCTTACTGAGATATACCATTGACTATTGGCCTGATTTGTCCATGCCTGTCTATCCAGTACTTTTGAGTGAATGTTTAGGGATTTTTTCTCTCAGTGACAAACAGGTTATATCTTCTTCCTTAGGTAAGCTTAGAACAGGAGTTGGAAGTAAAGCCCCTTTTTGAAATTTTAAAAACCTTCAATATGTATTCATTTCCCCATCAGGGCAGTTGTTCCTTGGTGTAGAGTTTTGTAAAGAGGCTTAGCTAATTTCCTATACCCAGGAATCCAAGGTCTGCAGTAGTATCCAGTTATCCCTAGAAGCTTCTGTAATGGCCTTGATATATGTCTTGTGTGGTAGCACATAAAAAATGTCATCTTCAAATTGGAGAACAATTACAAATGTTTTATCTATGAATTTTGTTAAGTTCTTAGCCAGGGGTTTTTCTACAGGTGAGGACTATCTCCAACTTCTTGTGGCAACATTGTCTAGGTTTCTTGTTACAAAGTTTAAATTTTCTTTTCTCTGGTCCCTGCTGAATTTGTCTGGGGTCTAGAGTTTTTTCTCTCTGGGCAGGTAATTTTTTCTATGTTCTTTGTGAATATTCATTTATTTGAGCATAAGTTTGTAAATCATAAGTCAATTATTGTCCCAAATCAGCAAATTGTCTTGGTAAGCATGTCCAAGGCAGTCTGAACTCCATTCAATTTATCTTCCCTGAGAGCAAGATGACATGCTAGAGTAGGACTTTTCAAATGTATATTACAGAGGTCACATGCTGACTCATCTTCCTCTACATCTGAATGCCTTCCAGTCCTCTGAATAGAAACTTTGCTCCCACTATCAGGTGTTTACAGAAACATGCATGGGGCTAGTTTCTGAAACTTTTTCTTTTTTATCAACTAACAATTCCCCAGAACTCAAAGATGTTTTGGAGGATTAATATTTCTGAATTTTAGATTTAAGTTATTAATAGTCTTTCTAAGACCAGTGATTAAATGCTCCCAAAGTCCATCAACATCTCCATCCAAATAAAAGTAACTTTCTATTACAATCCAAACTAAATTTCCATAGCCTGTCATTGTGCTTCCAATGCCCTTGCTCTTTTTCCTCTCTTCAAGAGACATGGCCCTGAGGGACTTTGCCTGAGTAGGGTGCCGCTTGCCGC